>NC_077231.1:182674602-182804602 GCF_027887165.1 Monodelphis domestica
GGCTGTGAAGGTGTTTGTAAAATCCTTTGGAACCCAATTAGCTAATTCATAATGCAAACTTCCCGAGCGATCTGTAGGCAGACTACTCTCCAGGCCAGGAAGCGAGCCCACCTACTCAAACCTGAACTAGAGCAAGGCATGGAAGAAACGAACTGACTGGCCCAATACCAGGAGCTTTTAAATTCTCGAATAACTAGGGGCCCACGGAGGGAAGGGGGTTAAATCCAGGGGGATTCTGGGTTAATTATATTCCCTCCTTCCTGGCCCCTTCACTCCTCCCGAAAGGAATCTAGTATCAGTTCGGAGAAGGAAAGTCTGCTCCTTCAGCTGGGATCCCAGAGAAATGCTTTCGAGTACTCAAGTTCATTTTCTCCCGGGATGTAGTAGGGAAGGACCCATGAAGCAGGTGTACGTTTGATTTGAAAAACGAAACCTCTAAGGGGCTGGGACTAGGAGAAAGCTTGGGCACCGTGGGGTGGAGGGGCGGGAGGAGGTCATCAGGCAAGCCATGGTCTGGCGGGAGCGAGGGAGAGAGAAAGGAAAAAATGCAGAATCCCGAGGGTTAGGAAAGGGTGATCTTGAGAAGTTTGGCGGTGGTAACAAACGGAATCAAAATCAGGGCACTGATACTTGAAGCAGTGAAATAATTTCCACTAGTGAAGTGCGTAAAAGTCTGAGCGTGATTCCTTACCAGATCCCCAAAGTTTCCTTCGCCTCCCCTCCCCCGTAATTCCAATAAATTGTGAATCTTCGTCTCTGTGAATGAGACCCGACTTCCAATCCATAAATTTACGTCCCACTAAATTAAGCCAGAGTGACGTTTGAAAGATAAAATGCATCACAACTCTAAAAGGATATGCTGGGAAAGTTAATTTAGGAGGATTTGTTATTTTCTGGACCATTGGGAGAGAGGGTAAAAGAAATGCTTTTGTCCCCATAGGGTATTTTCCATAAGACTCTCTAATTCTCTTATTTTGAATAAAACAATTACAAATGTACACATGTGTAGGATATAGGTTCACTCTTAAGTGGTTAGGGTGTTCTTTTTCTTCTTCAACTGGACTTTATGGAATATGCAGTAATGGAGGCAAAACATGGATCTGGTCATTCCTGTAGCTCAAAACATCTTCTGTAGAATTATAAAATTAGATGATTCTAGATCACAGACATGGAAATTTTAGGTGGAAAGTATTGCTTCTTTTGCCCACGAATTATGTATAAGTTTTGGAGTGATATGTGCTAGAACATTGATCACATTTGGGTTGCTAATCTATACATTTACTCATTCTCATCAAAATCAGGCATTGGGATAGTTTTAACTTTGTTTCTCAAAAATCATTTATTTTCAAGGAGTTTGGATAGAATCACACAGTCTCTCATAGTTTAGACCAAACTGGATTAGTATCATGAATAATCTCATCAATTAACTTGGAAAATTGTTGTTTTATTGCAAGGTTGCTCATGTTTCCTAAGCTATTGCTTTTCTTTCTCAGCGAAACATGGAATTCTATAAATTAGCAATATCTTGGGCTCACTTAACCAGAATTCTACTGTATATCTTCAATAGAGGTAATACAAATAATACAAAAAAACATTTTTATTGCCACCTGTTAGCCTCTTAAATATTTATGCTTTTTCCAGTGGTGGTAGTTATGGTAGTTGGAAAAGTAACTTTGATTTTTTAAGATTTTCTTATTTCATGTATTACCAAGTTGATGTTTGATTTTCCTTCTAAGTCATGGGAACTAAAACCAAAATCCTCCTATCTTAATGTAAAAATTAATATATTTCTTCACCATTTTCTCTCAGGATTTATGACAGAATTTTAGGTCTTTTAGAAATTGGATTTCCCGCCTCCCCATCCCCATCTCTCGAGGCAATTTTTATACTTTGGATTCTCTTATATGAATTAATGGCTACTATTTTTGAGAGTCAGTTTTGCATAATTGTTAGAGGGCTGGTCTGAAAGTAAGCGATATCTGGGTTCATGTCTTGCTTCTGACACATAGAAGTTGTTTTATTATTAGACAATGTTTCATTCTTTGTATTTTCAGCCTCAGTTCTGACACATAGTAGGCATATGATAATAAATGCTTGTTGAAATATTTATAAATAAGTGACTCCCTAAAACTTTAAGCTACAGATAGTTTGTGATCTGCTTTGAGAATTTTCCTAAATGGGTGAAATCATGGGTTCTTGATGTGCAATGCCATCTAATATCAAACTATAACTTCTAAATACAAACTTTAATTCACTATTTCATTGTTGCAATGAAGTGGAGAAGCTCCTCTAACTTACTAAGAATGTAGTTGGTAGCAATAGAGAGACAATGGTTAGTTTTTGTTTTTTTTTAAGTTGAGGCTTCTCAAAAAAATGCAATGCTTTGTCACACATAGGATGATAGTTCTTCTTTTGAAATTGAGGATGCAGATATGTGTTTTTAATCCTTTCCATCATATGCTGTCCTGATCCCACTTCTCAGTAGGTTGGAAATTTTCAGTTTTATATTACACACGAAGATGAACCAAGGTAGAGAAGAAAAGTTGAAAAGGGAAAATGGGAACAAAACAGTTGCGGATATTTCTAGACTTTTCTCAGGACTGTACACATTTTAGTCTAGGCTAAGGTGAACAACTTTAAGGACAGATACAGTTAACTAGTTACAGAGCTTTGTACAGAAGGTTTGATAAATAAGACCTTGTGGAGCAGTAGTTGAATTTGGGTCCATTCCCTGAAAAGGAACTGTCACCATTTAATGCATATGTTCTGGATGCCAGTATAGTCAAAATGGTTCTGTGCCTTTCATCATTCTCTCATTTGCTGTGTCCTTCAAAATTCCCATTTCTACCAAGATGGCTAAACTGTCTTCAAAAATGGCTCCTAAAAGTAAACTGAGTGAAAGACTCATTGGATCCAAATTATTCAGAAAGTATCTAAGTATGAAATTGATAGGACCATAGATATGGAACCAGAAAGAAGCTCAGAGGCAATCTAATACTTTTGTTTAATTTTGCATTTTAATTATTTTTTTAATTTTTGCAGACAAGAGAACTGAGGCCCAGAAAGGTAAAGTGAATTGTCCAAAGTCACACAGGACTTTTGTTCCAGATTCTCTGAGGTCAGGGGCAAGCTCTTTCCCCCACATAACACTGCTTTCCAAGGCAGTTTTGTCTTTGGTTAGTCATATTGATCATTGAGGAGTGGCGATTGTTTGGAATAGCTTTGATTGTATGACTGGAATATTATATTTTAATTATATTTTTGGTAAGCCTAACTATAGACTTTATAACCATTTGTCATAAATGAAATCTAAAGTGTTACATCTATATTTATTACATATGTAAATATGCAAACATAGGGGAAGAGAGAGAGTGAGAGGGAGGAAGAGAAAAGAACAGGGAGGAACATAGAGGGAGAGAGAAAAAGTGTTTTATATTACTATATATAAGCATATGCACATATGTATGTATATCTATATCTGTGGCAGTAACCTGAGATGGAGGTAGAGATGAAGATGATCTAGATGATAGATGCAACTTGGCCTCAGAGTCAGGATAACCTTGGCTGAAGTTTTGCCTTTGTCATATATTGGTTGTTTGACCTTGGTCAAGTCACCTGACTTTTCAGTTTCTCCAGACAATTCTCTAAGATTATAAATTTCAGGGCAGGTTCTGGTATGCATCAGAAGAGAAAGTTCATCACTCAGACACTCCCTCCCCCAGGCTGATAAAGTCAGGGATCTAGAGAAAAAAATAGATGGCACAAAATTAATAAAATAAAATATCCCAGTGTAGTGTGTCATGTTCCTGGGAAGACCTGATTTATTTTTAGAATTTCAAGTTGGAAATCTTTCAATAAGATTAGTTGGCTTATCTGTTTTATCTTATTAATTTTAAGAGTGGAGTACCTTTGCTAACATATGTATTCAGTGGCACTAATTTAGATTAAGTTGACCAGTTTTTGTTCACTATTTAACAGTACATAAGATGGCAGATTTGTGTTTGAGGTTTGCATTTTACTCTCTCTTTTGTATTGATATCCATTTTGTTTTCATATTAGGTGAGAAGGCATGGAGGGGTTGAGATCTGAAGTGCTGGAAAGAAGGCAGAGTGAGCCTATGAAAAAAGTCCTAGTTTTAAAGATAGAGGACCCAGGTTTGAAACTTGTTTCTGCCACTGAATACACATGTCACCTTAGATTTACCTGGGTATCAGTTTTCCAGTCTGTATAATGGAGCTTAGGTGAACTAAATGCCTTAAAGGTCTCTTCTGTATTTAAGTCTATGATCTTGTAATCAGTGGGATGATAGCTCCATGGTAGTAAGGACATTCTTCACACAACCCCAGCCTGGCTATGTTTAAAGAGAGTCATCTGAGGTTCACAGATGGTGATGTTTTGTTTTGTTTTAAGTCATAGCAACCCTCAAAGACTTTCCTCTAAATTTTAGGAATGTTGTGATCTGTAGTTGGAGAAATTTACCCTCACCAAAAAAATCATGGCTCCTATAAGTAGATAAATATATCTATTTGTGTATGTGCATATATGTATGCAAAGAATACACATGCAGAATTTACATGAAGAGAACATATCATTTGGACTATGACTGGTACTAAAAAATTAGGTTGGTTCACTTCACCTGGGGAGCATAGTAAAGTCATGGAAGCTTTGGTTGAGACCAATCCTTTCAGTTTAATTTTATAAATGAGATAATTTATTATAACAAATCAGAGCCCTTAAAACTTAGGTACAGTCTGCCTTGACCATGTAAATAGAAACTTACAAATAGTGACACATTGACAGTTTTTTATAGGGGACTCAATTCTTTTTTAAAGCTTTTTTTCTGAGCACAATTCTTGCTACTAAAAATTATTTATTAAAAAGGTAATACCAAAAGTAAGAGTTTGTATACAATACTTGACTGAACATTTATTCGCTAATCAAAGGCACCCACATTTTTGAGTGGGTAAATAGTATAGGTAATAGAAATCTTTTAAAATTAGGTCACTGGAATAATGGGCTTTTCAGCAATTCTACTTACTACTGATCAAATGGTCCATGTCACACCTCCACCTCTTTTTATAATACAATGACATTTGAGCCTACCATCTCCCTTCTGACTATCAAAACTCTGAAGAAGATAGATAGCTCTGCAGAAGCAGAGAAAATGTGTGTGGGCAACTACTTTTTTCAGAAACTATTCTTAAAACCCAAATGAGGTCATATTAATTGAAGAATAATGATAAGGTAGCCAAATGTATATTGAACTTCATATGAAGTTGGCATTTTTATAGACACCTGTAACAGGTTCAGGAAATCATTTCAGAGATAAATCCAATATTCTAATTCTATCTTGATGGGAAGGAAGATTTGGTATGCAACATGAATTCTAAGTGACTTCTAAACACAAAGAAAGATGGAGTAAGGTTCCAATTCTTTTTTGAAACATGTGCTCATTTCTGAGCAGCATATATGAGTTTCTTTAGACATGCATTCACAGATAGAGATTGTGTGGCAAAATGTGTCTGTTTTAGGTCTGAATTAGTTCAATAATCTGACATGTTACCAACTAGCAAGCAATTACAGAATTAGAATTTCAAAAAACTGAAGGGACTTTTCCCCATATTCCTGGAACTGTCCTATTCCTTATCTCACAAATCTTCAATTTGCTGGCTTCCAAAGCATATTATATGATTTATCATCCATTCTAGCTAGCCTACTCACCTTGGTAGATTTACATTGCTTGGATGTAATTGGTTGTAGTTTTGTTCTACTTTCATTTGATTTATGAGACCTTAAATGACTTTTTTTTTGGTCTGGATCAGACATTGGGATGCATTTTAAAATGTAAAAAAAAATTAAAGGAAGTAAATAATTTCAGAAGGAAATCACAAAAACACGCCTGAAATGGCCCATTTAATTTTTGATGTGGGAAAATTAAAGGGAATTCCATAAATTTAAGAGATTTGAGGGTGGGAAGCAAAGAAAGTATATAAGTTGCAAAAATGTATAGACTGTCTAAAAATGAAGATGATGGTGACTGTCCATATCTGAAGGGTATATAAAAGAAGAAAGAAATATTTTATTTTAATTTGCCCTTCTTTCTTTCCCTCCTTCCCTGTCCCCTTTCTCCCTCCCTCCATTCCTTCCTTCCTTCCTTCCTTCCTTCCTTCCTTCCTTCCTTCCTTCCTTCCTTCCTTCCTTCATTCCTTTCTTCCTTCCTTCCTTCCTTCCTTCCTTCCTTCCTTCCTTCCTTCCTTCCTTCCTTCCTTCCTCGCTTCTTCTTAATATGTTACAATCATAATGCTTATAAGTATTTATAGAACTTGCAGATTTTATGAACACAATGGGAAAACATGTCATCTTTTTCCTGGGGGGGGAAAGTCATCAAATTGTTTGGGGGAGATATGGAGCAGGGAACCAACCAGCTAACCAGTTGATTGGTTATTCAGTTTTCATGTAATCATTTTGATATATAAGCATAGCTTCAGAGTATTGGAGTATTGGGTGGAGTTTTTCATTTCTTTGTTTTGATTTTTAAGAAATTTGAAGAAGACCCTTTATCATTTGGACTTTGCAAACTGCACAAATATGTAAATGTGTTTTATATGAAAATATTTCACTGTTCTTTTCATATTTTCTTCTTATTTCTAAAGCCTAGGATAATGATATGTTATCACATATCAGGCACTTAACTTTTGGAGCCCTGAATGAATCCTAAACTGTTGATAAATCAAGCAATAGCTCTACATAGCACTATTGAGGCAAAATGAGCCAAATTCCTCAGCTTATACAGGGAATCAGCAAAACTTTTATGAATTGCTTAAGGGATTCTCTTTGTACTTTATTTTAAACTATGATAGTTGTACCAAATGAATTTAATATATGCTGAAGTTGTCTTCTTATAAAAAGAGTCACTGGGTATATAGATATATTACTTCATTTATTTTCTTTTTGCTCTGTGATTTCATTAGTGCAGGAAATTCTAAATGTGATACTTTATCTGTCAATGTAAATCAATATATCTTCTTCAATTTATAACCATAGTTACCTAGAGCTTATTGTTGTTGTTTAATCATTTCAGTCATTTCTGACTCTTCGTGATCCCATTTGGGTTTTCTTACCAAAGATGATGGAGTATTTCGCCATTTCCTTCTTCAGCTTATTTGACAGATAGGAAACTGAGGCAAACAATGTTAAGTGACTTTCCCAGGTCAGAGAGCTAGTAGGTATCTGAGACCAGATTTGAATTGACTCCAGGAATGGCACTCCATTCACTGTGCCACCCAGCTGTCCCATTACCTAGATCAATAAAAGCATATTTGAGTAAACTAAGCCAACACAGCTGCTATGTTAAAGTGCTTTGTGAACTCAGGTCTTCCTAACGTGGAGGCCAACTCTCTGTTCACAAGCTTTCACTGCATCTCATATAACCATCTTTCTTTCTCTCTTAATTCCTCTTTCTTTTCTTTCTCTCCTTCCTTCCTTCCTTCCTTCCTTCCTTCCTTCCTTCCTCTCTTCCTTCCTTTCTTTTTTCTCTCTTCTTTCTTTCTTTCTTTCTTTCTTTCTTTCTTTCTTTCTTTCTTTCTTTCCTTCTTTCCTTCTTTCCTTCTTTCTTTCTTTCTTTCTTTCTTTCTTTCTTTCTTTCTTTCTTTCTTTCTTTCTTTCTTTCTTTCTTTCTTTCTTTCTTTCTTTCTTTCTTTCTTTCTTTCTTTCTTTCTTTCTTTCTTTCTTTCTTTCTTTCTTTCTTTCTTTCTTTCTTTCTTTCTCCCATTCTCCCCTCCTTCCTTCCCTCCCTCCTTCCTTCCTTTCTGTCTGTCTTTCTCTCTTTCTTTCCTTCCCTCTTTCCCTTCTTTTGTTTTTCTTCACTCTCCTTCCTTTTGCATCTCATTCTCTTTTCCCCTTTCTCTTTTGTCCTTCCTCTTTCCTTCCTTCTTTCTATTACACAACAAAGACACTATATCTTTAAAATAATAATATTCATTTTAAACAATGAAAGTGTTATTTTACACCTGTACAAATAATGCTTGTGTATTATGTATTCTTCCTTATTCAATATTTTTATAAATCTTAGACAGTATTAGTTTGAAAACATAAGTATAAATATAATAGTGTTGAGATATTTCTAATGTTACTAACAGTAGCTCTTGTGAAAATTTTGTGAATATAGATTTCCTTATACCAGAGACAAAGAAAAAAAATAGTAAAAAGAGCACTGAAACTGAAGGGAAAAGACCTTTTTGCCACTTAATTGTAGAATTTTATAAAATATCAAATTACTTTCAGAGCTTTAGCATATTTATCCCTTAAACAGAGATACTAGTTCCTAACCTGTTTATTTCAAAGAGCTATTATGAGGATTAAGTGAGATCCTCTTGTGAAATATGAAAGCCTTTTGAAAACTCTTGAAGTACTATCTAAATGTAAGTTTAAAACAATGACTACAAGAATACGAAAAGTAAAAACAACAATATTATGAATACCAGAATTAGTGCCCAAGAAGTAATTAAAACATGTACTTCCCCCATTTCTTTTCAGAGGTCCAGCACAATAGGTGTGGCTTGTTACACATATCTTCTGACTTGATTATTGTGCTGTCTGGTTTTGCTAGGGTTGTTTCATCATTTTTATTCTTTTTTACAAAGGATAACTTTGATTAGAAGAAGAAAGGCAAGGAAAGAGGGAGAGTAAGAGGCAGAAAGAGATTTATAAGTGGTAGTGATGTAAAAGCAAAAGATAATAAAAAGTTTTGAATTAATATGATAATTATGATTTGGACTGAATAATGATCCCTAGAAATTTTGAATAACAATAACATCTAAAATTATCTATCTTACAGATGCAATTTTTTCTCCATTCATTTGAGACTTTGTTATATATGAATGTTGTCTATTTGAATTCATCTAAAACTAAGAGAATATATTTGTTTTCAGAAATATTTGGTCAGTAACCAATAATCAATTCATATAATTTTGATGATTTATTTATAAACATGATACTTATGCAATGCTTTAAAGTTTATAAAGCTTTTTACATACATTAACTAAATTGATCCTTACATTTATCCCATGATGTATTATTATAGAGATTTTGTCATTATTATTATTTCAAATTTTCAGCTAAGGAAATGAACTCTGAGGTTTAGTGATTTGCACCATAATCACAGTCAGAAGTGGGATTTAAACCCAAAACTTACAGTCCAGTGATCTTTCCAATTTACTAGATTCCTTATTACTTAATAAACTGTATTGCCTCTTTTTAAGATAATTAATAATTGATACAAATTTTAAAGTATTTTGACTAGATTGAGTCAATTTGATTAAGTGAATGAAATTAATGGGAAATTTAGTCAAAGTTACTCAATTAGTTATTAACCACTTAGTTTAGTTTCTATTTTAAAACCAAATATTAGCATGAGCATAAATTAAAGTTACATCCATAAAATCACTAAGAGTATTTTAATAGGTCAATAATATTGGAAATAAATTCCCCAGAATCTATTTCATAATGCTAGTAGGTCAATTTCACCAAAACAATCCATTGAGTCCTATATTTTCAGAAAAAGAGAATCATGTGAGAAGTAATATTTATTTTGCATAACATTCTGATGTCAGTAGAGTTTTATGAAGAAGTTAGCATGTATTTGAAATAAAGAACTTATGTATTCCTAAAGAGAAATAACTTTTCCAAGAAACTCTCAATCACTATTTCATTTGGAGAAATCCATTTTGCTATGGAGTATATGAATTCTGCAATTGTGAAGCTACTTTCTACTTAGCAGTTTATTACACATTTTTGATAGGGGCCCAATGTTAATTTTAACCTCAGACAATTAACTAGTATTATTTTGAATTTGCTGCAAAAATTATCCTTTTAAAAAATAAGTGGGGTAGAAGTAGCAATTAGATATGGACTATTCCCAGTGACATAAATTAAAGTAATTTGACACTATATCAATTAACATATAATTAGAATGGACCATCCATGAGGGTAGGGACTGTTTTTCATTGTCTTTATTCTAGCACCAAGCACAGTACTTTGCTCATAGAAAGTGCTAAATGAATATTTTGGAATTTAAAGCAAAAGAAATATAGGAAGCTTTCAGTTAGCAGGAGTTAACAGTTTCTCTACCATTTTGAAGTAAGGCTAGAGTCAGTGATATACTGAAACCAACACCAAATAGCTAGCTAGCCAAGTCAATTGTTAAATATTCAGAGTAAGCATTTATACCTCCGGAATCAGCAAACTACAAAGCAGAGATGGATTTGATGGTTAGACAGAAGAAAGTGATGGAGAAAATGGCAATAATGTAGATAAGACTTATAAGTGTGTCTTGCTTATATTTTTCAGAAAACCAGATGCTAAATATATATAAGAGCATCCTTGCCTAGCATTGAAACTAAATTCTCATTTATCAGCATTCTTTTCATTTTGACTCATCTTTTAGCAGGTGCTGCAATCTTATAATAAATCTTTATTAAGATAACCCAGTGGCACTGAAAAATCCTGAATTTCCATCACAATGATAAAAAAGAATCAAATTATATTCTTGATATTTTTTAGTGTTAACTGTATCTTATTTTAACCTGAGTCTTTGAACACTGTTAATTCTTAAATGACCCATAAAAGAAAACTCACTCTACTTGCTGGACATTCCATTCATGAACCATGTTGGAAAACAGAGAGTTTTCATCCTCTTGAGTTTTTTAGAAATATTATTATTTTTATTGTTGTATCTTTAGTTAGTTTGTTAATATGAATTATATCATACTAAGGAGAGTTGGCTTTATATTACCTCTTTAAGGCAGTATTTAAATGATGTCTGAGGGGAATAATGGACCTAGACAGTTTTTGACGTGAAAGTAAAGGTAGGCTTCCCCATCATGCTGATAATGTCAGTGTACTGTGAGAGCACTTTATAAAAACTAAGTAAGGAAAAAGTGTACCAATGGACTTATAACAGGTGCATATTTTAAATGAGAAAACCTATAATTTGACTTGTGTAATATCTAAATCTATGTAATACCAAACCATATTTTCACAAGATAAAACTGCTATGGTCCTTTCCCAAACTTGTCACTGACTTATAAATATATATAAATATAATTATCATATAAATACTTAAATATATATTGTGTTATTTAGTTTTTTTTAAAGTTAATGTTATGCTCCTCTAGTTTAGAAATATTACATTCAGAAGTAATCTTGGCAATATAAATAAAATATATTGTTCATTTTATTCCAACTTATTTCTGAAAAAAGAAAATTGACAATAACCCAGAGATACTAGTTTGCTTTAATAGATATCCTATGTTTTACTTTTTAAATTAAAATATATTATATAAAGAATAATCATAGTGATCATTTATGTAAAGTTAAAACTCACTTAGTGAGAGCTTACAAATCATTTCAGTTAACCAGTAAAACTCTGGCATAATCAGAGTTTAGCATAGCATTGTTCTCTGCCACTAATATGATTTTTACATGATGCAATTTAAGATTTTTGATGAATTGGAAGCCTGGTAAAAAACAAAACATAAAGTAGTTTGGATTTCATCATTCTTTTAATTCTCATAATCTGTAGTTTTAAAATTGAGTTTTATTGTGCCTATTTCAGAAGTTTAGGGAAGAGGAGAAATCAATCTAAATTGATAGTTTATTTTTCTTCACACTATCCACACTCACACTCAACCTTGTAAGTGAATCTGTGATTATGATGAGTATTAAGGAGGAAAAATCTAAGGAGTGGGAATTCATAATTGTGTAAGATACTTCTCAAACTCAACATAAATATGATGCCTGGATATCTGTGAGAATCTCTTGGTTTGTCTGATAAGTTGTCTTTATGGCCAAAACCCCCCAAAACAACCATAATCTAGAGAACAGAATTAGTATCAAAATGGTTTTCTGCAGAGAACAAGGTTTTGTATGGTTATTTCATTTTCTGATTTTTCAGAGGTCTTGCATTAAATGAGAAACCTCAGTCAGTAGCTCCTGCATTTGCCTGTTTCTGGTGTTAATTATCTTTTGTTTGCCCTTGATAATCCTGAGGTTGGTATGCAGATGATATGAAGGCTGCAGAATCATCTCAAAGTGTAAAAAACAATGGCATTGTCAATTCTGCATCACAACACTTTATAAATTATGAATGTTATCCACATTAAGGAGAGTGGTAGACTTTTAAAATTACTTCCATGAATAGATTAAATTACAAGTATTATTACATTTCATTTTATTAAGTGCATCTTAGTAGTTATTAGAGCAAATGAACATGTTCTCTCAATTACATAATAACATTAGAACTAAAAATTATGCATCAACACTCCCAAATGCATAATGTAGCATTGTATATTAATCACTCTAAACAATATTTTTCAGTTTATATGAAGGCAATTATTACCTATTGAACAATAACATTATTTTATTGGTTTGTTAAAATTCATTTGAAGAACTACCTTTTCAAAAGAAAAAAAACCCTTTTTTCTGAGTATTTTAGTCTGGGTTCAATTTCCTCTCAGAAAAATATGGTATAGGGAAAAGTGCTTACATTGGGAGAGTTATCTTTTAAAAAATATGAAATAAGTTCAGATGATAATGGATTTAGAGAAGAGCAACTGCTGAAAGCTTTATTAAGTTAACTCTTTGAATGAAAGGAAAAATAGTTGGATCATTTGTTTGTCAAAGTTATGTTCACTGTCTTTGACAGGTTTAAGGGTTATATTTCAATGTTATGATAATAGCTACTCAAAAATGAAGTGTTATAATTAATGAATTTTGGGGAAATAGCTGTTAGCTACAAATATGGATTCTATCTAAACAAGCCTGTGTGATCACTTAAATAATAGTATTCTGGTCCTTGGAGACACCTGGGAGGCAGTGCATCTTTTTTACAGAAATATTGCTATTTATCTAATCCAATCCAATCCACATTAAGTACATTCTTTATTCCTATTTTTTAGCCTTTTTCATGATGAATGGTTATAATTTTAAAAGCTTGATTACTGCACACATATCCTGGGTATTTAATTTGGTTGTCAGGAATTAAGGTTTGTATTTTCTTTTTAGTGATTTTGCTTCAACTAACTTCTCATCTATGTCAAAGCAATTCTGGTTTTAATCAGAATGTAGCTTAGCAGTTGTCAATATCAACATGTGAATGCATGATTGCAAAAATATTTACACATTTTATACTGGTGATTATTTGAAGTTGATAATTTTACCATCATTAAATAAAATGTGTATATATAATATACAGATGTGTATAGGTAGCCAACATTGTATTTAAAAACATTTATTTTGATAAAAATGTATTCATATGAATTTGGGAGGCAAAAATACTAGTACCTTAATTTGGTATCTTTTATCATTAGAGCTTTAACTACATCTTACAATTTATTTGATTCTATGAGCAGATTATTGAAATGAAAATAAAATTATGTATTCAATGAGAATAACAGAGAGGCTTATTTTTGCAAAGGCATAGGTTTTCAACTATGCCTCTTCAGCATTTTCACTATTCAGATTTCTATGAGTTTTTATAAAAAAAAAAAGAACATTCTTTGACCACTTTTGAAAATCTTTTCAGTTTTCAGAGAGGGTGCTATTTTATTTACAAAAATTGTCAGTTGCCAACAGTGAAAGCATTTAATATGAAATGCTGAGGCTCAATGACCACTTTAAGAATTCTTTTAAAAGCAGTGTGAGTTAAAAACAAGTTCTTTCTTGTTTATCATTTTTCCATGAATAAAGGGGGGAAATAGCATGAGGATTCTTGCTGACATAAAGCATTTTTCACTCTATTTCAATTATATCATGTTGAAGTAAATAGTTCCTAATACTATTTTAAAGATTTTATTTATTAACATTGTTTAACCCTTGAAACAACTTAAATGTACTCCCCCCCCCCCACTTAAACCTGCTTCTATGATCTTTTGTTCTATTCTTGTTCATGAAAAATTTTCAGGTATGAAAGTGTTAATGATTCTTTTTAAATTACTCCTATTTAAAAAGAAAAATTAATCTCATCCCTTATTAGTTTATTTTTTTCTTCACATTACTTGTTATTCCTTTAAAAATTCTTATGAGATGAACTTGGATTTTTTCCTTTAACACTGACTCTTTCAATAGTCTTGATTTCTTAATGAATTAAGAAGATGACATCAGATTCTTAGGTAAGTGCTATAACCTCAAGTCATACACATTTGTAATATAATATCTTGCAGTTTGGAGAAATAATATTTGGTCCATTCTCAATTAACTGTTACTTTTGAAAAGTAATTAATGTGATATAATATACTATAGGCAGCACACACACACACAAAAAAATCATGTAGTAGTTTCCAATCTGCCATTTGATCATCACTAGACAAATTTCTACTAGGAAATGAGAGCCAGACATAATTCACTAAAATTACGCTGAACACCTTCTAATCAATACAGATAAATCTAGTGTTTGTTGTTAAATCGATCTTCTCCTTTATTGAGATATATTGTCCTGATTGTTTAGGGATAATTATTTCACAGAAGATTTTTATGATGATTAGTAGAAACTAGGAAACAGAAAACTTGACTCAGAGCCTGGCAATGACTACAGTTTCAAGTGTATTTGTCTCTTTGCATTTGGAGCTTGGTGATATCAATACTGATTTATATCATTTTGTGCAATGATGTTTTACTGAAAGAAATTGAGTGAAGCAGATTTCATTTTAGAAATGAGCAGCCTCTGTGTTTGTTTTTCTTTTATAAAATTGTCAGGTCTTGCCAATATAAATATTCACTAATGCAGACTTTCTTTTCCTGCTTTTATCACTTAGCCTGATTCTTTGGCAGAGATCATACTGAAAAAGTCCAGATAAACTTTTTTCTCTTGGTAATATGAAAATGTTTAGACTACAGAAACAAAGGTTGAACTCTAGGGATTACTTTGTCATGTTGCTGAATTATTCCTAAACATGTTACAAAAATAAGATTTACATATTTATGCATATATATGCCCAACTCTCCCCTGTCAGTTTCCATATGTTTGTGAAAATATTGTGATTCTTTTCCAAAGTCGCTCTCAAAATAAAGAACTTTTAAGTTGAGAGAATGAGGGGCAAAGGATAAGAAAGAAAGTATGAAGATAATAGACATGCTCGTTGTAATATTAATACATTAAAACACTATTGGAAATTGACAGTTGAAGTAGATATAAAGAATTGTAAGCAACCTGAAGTCACATTTTTGGTAAAGTAATCTTTTTGATTTGGTAAAGTATATCTCTAGGAACAGTTAATAAATACACATTTTGTAGTATTTCACTATGTATTGAGCCACTCAAACTTTTTTCTTACTATGAATAGAACAAATCATTTTAAATAAATGAGCTCTTGAGAAGAGTCATAATCAAAAGATCTCAGATTAGCATTTTATATACGTTTGTAAAATAGTGTATACTTATCCAAACAATGATAATAGCAGTTTATTTTTATTGTCAATAAATGTGAATGTCTTAAAAATATTTTATTTTACCTTAATGTCGATTTTAATGGCATATATCTAAGGATCCAAATAAACATGATTATTCAATTTTTATTGTAATGAAATCAAATTTTAAGCAATCAGCTGAAGTAAGATCAAATTGATGTTTTATCTCATTTGTTTTCTGAAAGAGAAACCCTTGTTGATACTGTCAATTCAGGAATATAACCTTATTTTATTTTATTATTTTTCTTTTCATTTAAAGAAAGTATATGATATTAAAGAGGGTGGGTACTGTCAAAACAAAAGGAACGATAAGTCTGAAATATTAAAGTTTGTCTAAAGCCAAACAAGGTAATAAATGAAAATTAAAAGTGGCAACTGACTTCAAAGAACAACTCTGGGACAAATGATATGCCATTATAAAATGACTTTCTTAATGGATTTATATGTTTTGAATTTTTGTTACTCCTAAGTGCTTCAACTTCATAGAATTTACATCATTTTTTTAAACCATGGGAAAACTTACAGCTAAGAGGAAGGTAGAGAATTTTTTTTTTCCTTGTTCATACATACGCTATGCTTCAAATCACTGTTTCAGGGGATGGAACCAGAATAAATATAACTTAGGGAATTGCAAACTCAGTGACCACAGCTATAACTTCCAAGCAGAAAAACGTGTTTCCATGTTTAAAACAGAAAAAAAATAGGTGACAACTTCTCATTGTCCTCCTGCTGTCATGTTGCTTCCTGAGCTGTGTACAGTATCGTGGTAACATTGAAATTTCGGAAGCGTACATCTCCACTGTCTTTGATGTACAATATTTGACCTGACCCTAGCACCGTATGTAGAAGAAAGCTGCAAGGTAATTCTTCCCTTGATTTCTTTGACATGGCTATAAGTGAAATAAAACAATTCAGTTTTATTTAGAAAGGAAAATTTTAGCAGAAGAGAAAAAGCACGTTTGTTAGACAATTGGCATGTTTATATCCAAAAGCTTTTCACTCAATGAGCTCCATATCTAGGTGATATAAATCATTTAGACTTGGATTATGTTAACTAACATTTTATTTCAAAATTTAGAGGTTAAAAATTTAACTCTTCAATCTAACTTAAAATTATTTTTCAGAAATTCACAACGGTGGTTACTTTTTCTCATGGAAATGTGATAAGGCCAGAAGATATGCTTTGAGGTCACAGGCCACAAGTAACCTTATACATATTAACAATTCTGCTATATATCAATGCACCAAGATTTCAGCAGTCTCTGGAACATTAAACCTTCTGTCATTCTTGTCCCCACTGAGTTTGATTCTGCTGAGGTTTAGTGGAATTATAAACACATATGAAAATATGCAGAATATATTTCTTTTTTGAAGTGATTATAATGTGATGTTTCTGCACTGCCAGCATTCATAATAAAGCAAATGTGATGTTTCGGGTGCAATATGACATCTCCAGTAATCTTATTAACATGTAAGCAGCATAAGACAAAACATGCACTGTTTTACCTGCTTTCCTTAAAGGCGCAGAACAAATAGATTTATTAATGCAAACTTTTGCAATCTTTTGCAGCAGACACTGCCAGGAAGTTTGGAAATCCTTATAGTCTGCAGATACAGTTTTGTCAAATGAAACGGTTTAACATTTGTTAAGCTCTCCCTTACCAATAAAACAATAATACCCCCAAGGAAGTGTAGTTTTTAATCTATTGATCATTTTTGAACGCCAAAGAAGATGAATGACAGTGAGCAACATTTACCTGACACCCCTGAACATTTCACAGAGACAAGTTGATATGAGTTTGTATAAATACTAATATTAAGCAGAATTAGCTTTGGAAAAAAAATAAAGAAATTGTACTGAGGTGAAAATTGTCACTGTCAGGAGAAATGAAGTTATATCAGAGAACAAGTGACATACAATTTTCTCTAGAGTGTTTTTAATAAAAATAGCTTTTCTTTGAATATTTTGAAGTCAAACATGAGAGGCAATCTGTGCGTTTGTCAGAGTTTGAGAGTGTGAAAAATTGCTGCCTTAAATCATTTAAGCTCAAAAGCAACTTCTTCCTGCTGAGATAATTTCACATTGACTTACCGTGCAAGCCCTTCAGGCATTCCAGCTCAGAGCAGAAGTTTTCAAGGTAAAAACATAGAGAGAGAACATGGGAGAAGCTGGGACAAGGATCAGCAGCAACTCCAGGCGTTCAGGCAGATCTGACTTTGATTAATTAGAGAGCTACTTTTCTATTTCCACATGTACTCGCCTGATGGAAAGGCAGAGTGGACCCGGGATACACAAACTTGGAGTTGACTCTGTTAGATATCAGCAGGTTTTGACATCCTCTGCAGAGCTTGCAGGATATCTGCTTAGGAGGACTAAATTGCTGGAGCACACTTTTAATTTATTCGTTCTCTAATGCAGAGGAATTGTCGGAACTGCGATAGACTTGATTTCCATCGGCGAATAAATCAGTTACTGTAAATGTTTAGGTTAGAGGAACGTGCAACTACGGTGCTGCATAATGATGGATGAGTTATTTAACTAACGGTGCTGCTGTCTTTTAGGCAAGTTGGTGATAGAACTCTTTGTTTTCCCGATGATGAGTATTTATTAAGTAACTACACTCAGAGGGACTTGCTTTTTGTTTTAATTTTTAAAAATTCCCCCTCTCTGCTGAATGCTTTTTTATTGTCCTACACCTTCTCCCCACCCCTCCCCAGCTTTGTATTAAAATTTGCTTTTGTCAAAATTATTTTAAAAGGAAACAAAAGTCATTCTACCCATTTTATTGAAAATTAGTGCCTTGAGAAGTAAGAACCTAGTATTGTTCATTTTAAAAGAGCTGCTATCTTCAAATAGGTAGAGAACTAACATAATTAAAGGCTCAAAAAGGTTACATTAATGGCATTTGTTATTATTTAAACTGTTTTATCTTCTTATTCCCAACTTACATCTTAAATTCACTTGGAAAAAAAAGACACCTCAATTTCGTAATTTCTCTCTCTCTCTCTCTCTCTCTCTCTCTCTCTCTCTCTCTCTCTCTCTCTCTCTCTCTCTCTCTCTCTCTCTCTCTCTCTTTCTCTCTCTCTCTCTTTCTCTGTCTGTCTGTCTGTCTCCCTCCCTCCTCTCTCTCTTTCCCCTCTCATATTTATATGTGTTTATATAAACACATAAATATCACTCTCCTTGTTATGGAATAATGAAATCTGATGCCAAAACGGATGGCTATTTGTTTTCTCCAGTGAGAAAAAAAAAAACTCCCCCCCCCCCATCTTTATAAGATTTGTCAGGATCCTAAACTTAGCTTTATTCTAGAGAGAATGATTTTTCCTTTTGAATATTCTTGTGATTTGAGGCACCTATTCTTCGAAAGTTTTACTTCATCAAAGGAAAAACTGAGTAGTTGTTTGCTGCCTTTCCTGAACAAAAATTATCTTTCTTTCCAAGTTTCCTGTTTCCAAGTGCCACCAACTATAGCAGTCAAGTAACAACTTTAATGAGAGTCATAATAAATATGATTATTATCCAGGCTTTGGGGAAAAGAATCATGGTATTCTTGTAGGGTAGGTGCTATTATTATCCTTATTTTTTTTTCAGATAAAGAAACTAAGACTGAGAAAAGTTAAGTGTCAGGCAGCAATTGATTATCTGTGGCAAAATTTGAACTCAGATCTTTTTTACTCTAAGTCCATTGCTCTAACCATTATGCAACCTAGCTCCCCAGTTAGTCCTTTAGAAATAGTGAAACCTATTTGGAAGTTATACATTGTACTAGTCAAGGATTTTCTGTTTAAAAGAGACTACTTAGTGACAATCATGATACATCTATAAAGAATAGGTTTTTGATATCACAAACAATTCTCACCACAATTTAGACTGTAACCAGTTTTTGACATAGTAAATAATTCTTAAGAAGACCATCTAGTTCAGGCAGCCTAGTTGAGTAGATAGTGTTTGAACTTCAAGTCAAGAAGACCTGCTTTTAAATCCCATCTCAGATATTTATTAGCTATGACCCTGGACAAGTCTCTTAACTTCTGTGTTGCTCTAGCAGTTCTCTAGGATACTTATCATTGGGTAGTATCAAATAGTAGAATATAGTGTATGCCAGGAAAACAAAAAGTATGAACATTAAGTCAGGAGGAAACCCCAGCACATGTTTGAATAGAAAAAGTAGCACAACCACAGAAAGTAGAATAAGGATGCTAGAACACCTCACAACAACCTCTCTCCCTGCCTTTGCTACCCTTATATATGCATCTCTCATTTATAAGAATTGTTCCTGTTCTATGGCTAGATTGTACTCACAGTCACCAAATTGAATTTGAGTCTTCCTTTCTTGTTTCCTTTCTTCCTTCTTCCTTCGCTCTCTTCTTCCCTTCTCTTCCTTCTTCCTTCCTTCCCTCCTTCTTTCATTCCCTCTTCTCTTCCTCCCTGCTTTTCTTCCTTCCTTTCTTCCCTTCCTTCTTGCAAGATACAAAGCAATATAATTTGTAAACAACTGATTTCTGTTCTTTTCCCTTTTATAGCAAATTAATTTTTACCTCAAGTTTCAAATATACATTTTTAAAGGCTTGTGTGGCATGTGAAGATATTGCTATTTTTTTTGCTTTGTATTTTGAAGGCCTAATCAATTTTTAAAATGACATAAATACAATGAAATTACTCATAGGTTATCTTCAAAACAGAATGGAATCCAATTCAAATTTGTACCTTCTAGACTATATATGTTCCAAAAGCCCAATATAGCAAAAACCAAGGCACATCTCTCATATTCCATTCTATATGATTGGGTTAAGCAGTAGCATCTTAAACACAGAGGAATGTCATGATATTTTATTTTCCTTTCTCAGGCTACTTACCTTTCCTTCATACCAAGTTGTGCTATCTTCCTCTTTTTTGAAATAATAAATCTCTATATTTAATTCAAGATTCAGTGGTTTATGGCAATCGAGATACATAAATAACACATGCCTATAAAGAGATTTATACTAGTATAATTAGCTCACTGTTAAATAAAACAGAGCTGAACCATGGGGATGTGAAGGGAGTCAACAGGGTCTTTGCACTGGGAAGGTTCCATTTGGCACCAACATAAAAAGAAAAGGTAAGAATGACCTGTCTATCATGAAGACAGTTATTGTAATTTTGAAAAGGTCAACAGTCTTGTGGTGAGCAAGAAGAGGAATTGGGTATGGGTGCAGTTTTGCAGTGTGATCTCAGTTATCTTTGTTGATGCCATAGTGCATGATGGCACGGTACTCATATACATATTTTTCTCAAGGGTATCTTGTATTTCCCTGATGGCTGTGGATGTTTCATGATTAGAACCTGGCACATTTTAGAACATCTTCAAAAATGGTTGCGTCTTTAGGTTCAAGGGGAGCTTTGTCCCTGTTAAAACTACCTGAGTCTTCTTTCATATCATGATGAATGTGAAAATATGTATTGTATGATAACACACATACAAACTGTGTTATCATACCTGTATACCTGCTGTCTTGAGGAAGAGAAAGTGGGAAGAGGGAGAGAACATGAATTGCAAATGTCAAAAAACAATTATTTTAAAAAATAGTACTGATAATTTTTATATATTATTGACAAACCCCAGAAGAAGAGATGGAAAAAGATATTCCACTTAAAATAACTACAGATAGAATAAAATACTTGGGAGTATACATGTGAAAACAAACTCAGGAACTACATGAACCTAATCATAAAATACTTTAAAATTTTTTATATAAATAATTGAAGAAATAGTCATTCTTTGTGGATGAGCAGAGCCAATATAATTAAAATGACAATCCTACTGAAACTAATCTACTCATTCAATGCCATTCCAACAAAATTGCCCCAAAATTATTTTATTTAGTTAGAAAAATAATAACCAAATTCATTTGGAAGAATAAAAGATGAAGAATATCAAAGGAATTAATGGGGAAAAGTAAAGGAAGGAAGTTTAGCAGTACCAGATTTTAAATTGTATTATAAAGTAGTAATTATCAAAACTATCTGGTCCTGGCTAAGAAATAGAAAGGTAGAATGGTGGAACAGAACAAACATACAACAAGCAGCAGAAAAAGTTTAGAGTAATTTCATATTTGACAAAACCATAGAACCAAGTTTGAGGGATAAGAAATCACTATTTGGTAAAAATTATTGGGATCACCAGAAAATAGATATAGATCAATATCTTACACCATTCACTAAAATCAAAATGGATATACTATTTACACATAAAAGGAAAAACAATAAATAAATTAGAACAAGGAATATACTACCTCTCAGATTCATTTATAGGAAAGGAATTTATGAGCCAACAAGATATGGAATACATTATGAAATATAAAAGGGATCATTTTTAATACAGTAAGTTGAAGTCTTTGTACAAATAATATAAATGCTTCCAAGATTAGAAAGAAAGCAGAAAAGTGTGTGTGTGTATGGGGAGGGGGGGGGTGCTATAGATAACTTCTCAGATAGAAGACTCATATCTAAAACATAAAGAACTTTGTAAAATGTATAAGAATGAGAACCATAACCCAACTGATAAATAGGCAAAAGATATAAACAGACAATTTTGAGATAAAGAAGATATATTGGCATATGAATAAATACTCTAAAGCTCTACTGATTTGAGAAATACAAACCAAAACAACTCAGAGATATTGCCTAACACCCATCAGATGGGCTAAAACGACAAAAGGGTTAGTAAGAAATGTTGGATGGGATATGGAAAAACTGGGACAGTAATGCATTGTTGGGGGAATTCTGAATTGATTCATCCATTTTAAATATCAACTTAGAACTCCACCCAAAGAGTTATAAAACTGAATACCTTTAGGCCCAGCAATACCCTTGCTATTTTCCAAGAAATTCAGGGAAAGAGGAAAAGAACTTACTTGTTCCAAAATATTTATAGCACCTCTCTTTGAAGTGGCAAAGAATTGGAAATTGAAGGGATGTCCATCTCTTGGGAAATGGTTGACCAAATTTTGGGAAATTAATGTAATAAAATATTATTGCACCATAAAAATGAAGAACACACTGAATTTTAAAAATACATTTTAAATACATGTATTTAAAATGCATTCTTGTAAAGAATTATAAAAGATAATGAACAATGAAATGAGTAAAACTAGGAGGACATTGCATATAGTCACAGACAGAACTGATGCTGGAAGAATAAACTATGAATGTTACCCCCAGAAGGTGAACAGAAAAGTAAAACGTGAAAGACTTAATTTCTATGAACTTACTGGCTTTCCTGATAATATCTTCACAGTGGTGGAAAGGGTGGGGAGGGGCTGAGACATTTGGGGTGAGATTTATTATGTAGCTATGAAGAAAAATAAGTTTAAAATATACAATATTTGTGATTCCATTTGTGTACTAATCTTTTTCTTTGTGTATGGAAATGCTTGTACTGTTTTGATTTGTAAGCATTTGGAATAATAAAAAAATTAGGAAAAAATTAAAATCTTAAAAATGTTTTTGAGAACAACAAAAACAACAACAAATACCATGTATACATCAAAATAATTTTGTGTGCCAAGTAATCTGGAAAAAATAATATAAAATTAAAAAGAACTACTTGAATCTACTTTTGCTAATAGAACATGGCCTTTAAGAGCTCAGGAGTAAGAACTTCATCAGCCAAAACATAATACATTATCACTTTTAAAAGCCTCTGCCCATTCTCAGTCTCTACTTGAGAGTTAATAAGGTAATATCTCACCCTTGTGAAATTCAGTACCTCTCTCCCATTTGTATGATAAAAGAAAAGTATTAGAATTTTGACAAAACATTCTTAAAGTTGCTAATTACAATTAGTAAATAGCCTGAGTTATATCCTTTTAAGATCTCATTCCCCATAAAATACTGTTTCATTGAAGAAATCTGATTGTTAATTAATTAAGTTTCTCAGATCAACAGAGAGACCGTCTTTTTTTTTTTGAGTAGTATCAGTCAGAGCTATACCTATGTGGGATGATGTGAGTTAAGTTCCAGGACACAGATATTTAGAAAGTGCTAATAGCATAAAATGTCAGCATCACAGAAACAACTATGCTTAATGCCTACTTAGAAATAATAATTACTTAAAAAGGGAAGATACCAGGCAGAGCATAATTTCTCCCCTGGAAGTTGATAAGCTTTCCTTACTCCATATAATGAAGAAACAAAATTTATGCCCTGGGGACTCTTTTTTACTCTTTTCTCTGAATTTATTTGTTTTAGGTTAATTTGGTGGCATTTCTTTGCTTATTCTGATTGTTTTTGGTGAAGGTCTCCCTAGATATGAAAAATGTTAGTTATGGTTTTAGTATAAACTCATTTTTCTGATTGACATCTTCCTCTCCAACTGATAGTCTGGCTTCATGTTGGGCTGCAAAATTGCATAATGATCATTTTTTTTTCTTATTGCTCTTCCAATTTTCATGGTTAGTGCCATTGTATAGATTGTTTGTGAATCTGTTACGTCATTCAGCCTCAGTTCATATAAGTCTTCTGATACTTCTCTGAAAGACTTTGAATTTGTCATTTTATGCGGCTCAATAATATACCATTACATTCATGTAATAAGCTTTTTGATCTTTTTTTAAAAAAGTTGTTTCCTACTATGTAATGTACAGAGAACAGAACCTTCTTTTCCCTTTGACTTCCTGAGAGTACATGCCTCATAGAGGAAATTCTGAGTCAAAGGGTAGGAACATACTACTTTTTTTTTTTTTTAATAAACCCTTACCTTCCGTCGTAGAGTCAATACTCTGTATTGGCTCCAAGGCAGAAAAGTGGTAAGGGCTAGGCAATGGGGGTCAAGTGACTTGCCCAGGGTCAAAAAGCCAAGAAGTGTCCAAGGTCAGATTTGAACCCAGGACCTGCCGTCTCTAGGCCTGGCTCTCAATCCACTTAGCTACCCAGCTGCCCCCATACTATTTATTTTTTAAAACCATAAGAACCATTAGAAGATTAAGATCAATCTTATTGATTCTATTTCTAATTCACTGATTTTGTTCCATAACTGATTTTGTCCTATAGCTGCTTAAGTCATGGTTTTTTGTCTTTGAGTCTGGTTAAGAGATTCAGCTGTCCTTTAATGGGTTAAGTTTAGGAATCCAACTCTTCTGCCTCAAGGAACTTCAGTTTCCTTGGAGAATGAACACAAGGGAGTTTGAGCCCAAAGCTTTTACAGCAACAATCACCTCATCCTTGAAGGATGCTGTCCAAAAGGGCTAGTCTGCTTTCATTAAAACCTTGCACCTGGACCCCAACGATGTCTTAGACTCATGAAGAAGATTGACTGTTTCTGGCCCCCATTACTAACTTCTAACCAATCAGATCATAAACTACACCTCAACTCCATAACCAATCATATCACCCTTAATTCCATGATTTAATCTACTCTATTCTGTTCTCTGTTCTGTATATAAAGGGAACTGTCTTCTCACTTGAGTCTCTAACATGAATGGAGGCAAGCTATTGAGCCTTTTATTGACAGGTAGCACACCTCTGCTCATAAATATTAGCTTGCATGGATATTTGCCTCAGTTGACCCTTTTGCTAAATTAAAGTTGTGATAACTAATTCACAGTTTTGTCTTATTAGATATGAGGAACAAATATCAAGAAACTAAACTTCTAGAAACTTTATATTTTATTATCTCTATCCTCAATATATTATTACCATTTTCCATGTAAGGGAACATCTTTAAATAATAGATTCATAGTTATATCCTTTGTGTAAAAATTCTTGATAGATCTGAAGACCAGTAAAAAGCTACTTTTCAGACATCTCTGCTCCATGCTAATCTCAGTTTCTTCATTTCCACAGGTCCTATGTTCAAATCTGTTAATCATCATTGTTCTCCTCTAAAGCTTTTCAAATTTATCCAAATCCAACCATTATGAAAGTCCAAGGGGACTGCTCAAGAGACTCTCATCATTCTCTCATCAGGAGAGAATTACAGAATAGAAATATAATCAGGTGGAGTTAGGAGAAACTAATAAGACTTAGTATCTGGGGTGGGGGAAGTGAGCCATCCACTATCTCTTGCTCTAAAAGGAAACAAATGGACTTTCAAAAAAAATAATCTAAATGACATCTCCCTGAGTTCATTTTTTAGAGAAAGACACTTTTTAAATACCTTGGTTTTTCTTTCTCTAGGTACTTGTTGCTAAGTTTTGCAGAAGGCAAACTGCTAGAACAAAGTAATCCTTAAATGTTAATAGTCTGGAATTTCTCTAGGTTTTTTTTTTCTCTTGACTTAATGATGCTCTCCCATTGTTACTGCTCTGATTAGTCTATAACTCTGTTTATTTTGAGTGGATAAATACAAGTGCACCTGTTTTTTATCAGCTCTGAAGTTTTCATGATCATGAAATAATTTTTTAAATGTTTCTGGTTCATTCTTTCAATTTCTTTTCAAGTTTATATATATATTATTAGATAAAGAATAAGGAGGGGAGTCCTAAAAAAGCATATCGAGTTTTATTCCAAACTTTTGAGGTTTAGAAAAACCTCAAATGTATTTTGTTATACATTTTTCCTTAGTTTTTAAGCTCATGTATATACTTCAGGGGTGATTTAATCCACATGTTTTTTCTCATTTACACTCCTTCGTGATATGTAGGAAAAACAGTTTAATGTCCAAGAAGCTTCATTTTTAAAGTTTTCT
Source organism: Monodelphis domestica (assembly GCF_027887165.1). Taxonomy (NCBI): domain Eukaryota; kingdom Metazoa; phylum Chordata; class Mammalia; order Didelphimorphia; family Didelphidae; genus Monodelphis; species Monodelphis domestica. The sequence continues at coordinate 182,700,738 of NC_077231.1, forward strand.
TTTAAGAAAGGAATCCCAATTTCTGGATGTATTTAAATGGAACTTGAAAGTAGAAAGGTTTTATTCTCAACTTGGAGCCTGTGATATTTTCATAGAACTCTGTCTTATGTATTAGTTTTAGGCTGTCTTGAAATTATTTCCCCTCCCTTGCGTATCATTCTGTCCCTGTGATTGGCTGGTTCCTCCAAGAATCTCACATTTAAGGAGAAAGTCCAGGCCAACCACATGTTCATTCCTCTTTAGGCTATATTATTGACTCATCTCCATAAAATTTTTTTCTCCATGGTCCTAGGGACCAGTGTCTTCACACCACCCACTCCTCTTCCCCAACTTTTCAGCTCTCTTTTTTTCCTTGCCTTCCTCCATTAAAATATAAGCTTCTTGAGAGTAAGGGCTAGGTGTTTTTTTTTTCTGCTTATATTTCTATTCCCAGAACCTCTCATAGCATCTGGCACATCATAAACATGTAATAAAGGCTTCTTGACTGACACATTTGCTTCTGCAATAAAAAACTCTCTATAAATATATTTGTCTAGTGTCTCCCCCATATATATTTCTCCTGCTAACACCAAACACACCAGGAAATGATTGAGAAAAATATATGTTGGATAAATTGCATATGAACTATTCTGTATATTTCAACATTTATCACTTAGCTAAAAAAGGAAAAGTCATAGAAAATGTGATTAAATCCAAATATATTCATGTTTCTATATACTTATCTAATTTACATGCAGACTATTATTGTGACTCTATCTCTCCTCTGGTCCCCTAAGATGCTATTTTTTTTTTACCCACCAGAGAAGACTACTGGGGACTCTAAAATAGGTTTCAGTTATCACTATAGAACTAGTATTGCTTCATAAGGAGATAATAGAATCTCAAAGACTGGGGAATGGACTGCCTTGAAGCACAGTTTTCATCTTATTTTCCTCTCACTCCTTAAATTAAAATTTGTGGTATAGTTTCTGAGTTCAAGTTTTGCCTCTGATACATATTGGCTGTGTGACCCTAGATAAATTACTGACCTCTCAATCTAGGCAAGTCTGACTACAAGTTTCAGAGAAATTGGTGACCTGCATTGGTAGAGGGACTTTCCTTATTTGGGAGTTTCCTAAATGAATACAAACAAAAGTCGAATTCCTAGTCTTTCATAGGCAAAAATCACCCTTTGGAGAAATCTATCTGGTGTTACCCACAATTGCCAAGGCTTCAGTCTAATATCCCTCATAACCAAACAAGTTGCCAGAGATTTATTCCTAGGACTAACACAGCTTAGCTTCCATTCCATAGAGTTTGAACAAGCGCACAATTTTTGAATCTTCAAGTTCTGTTATGAGTACACTTCATAGAACCATTAATCCAGAATTGGAAGGGACCTCCAAGGTTCTTTTTTCCAACACTCTTATAAGGTAGAGGCAACTGAGTCCCAAGGAGAAGAAGAGATTTACTCCAGGTCTCACAGGTATTTAGTATTAGAGGCAAGATTTGAATCCAGATTCTCTGTCTCCAAAATCTGGACTCTGTTACCCTTAAGCCTTTTTGGTCAAGTTTGGTTTGACTTTGTAACACTCTACTCTACTGATTCACCATCCTCAGAAAAATATATCCATCACTCTTTTATATAGTATAGAAGGGTCACCTTACAGTCAGGGGAATTGATGACTACCATTAGCAACAAACCCTCTTTGACCCAAGGACACAAGTAGTCTCTCTTTAAAGTCTTTAACATACATGCAACCATGTTGATATTGATAAAGATATATATTCAAGTTTATAAACACTGATCAGAACCCTTTTTATGCCAACTATTGCAGAAGATACAAGAGAAAGATAAAAAATTTAGAAAAGGACTTCTTGAAGGTTATACTGTAGTAGCTTCTATAAAATTAGCTATATAAATGAAAATGTATATATTTATTAAACATTTATATATAATTCATACACTTATATTAAATATATAATTATAAAAGGAACTGACATAAAATTATTATAAAATAACATATCAAACAAGTACAAGATATTATATAGAAAATATGGAAGGAGGAAAGATTATTACTGGTTAGGAAAAAATCATCGAAGCCTAGCTTGGAGCAGCTTTCGAGTGGTTTTTAAAGTATTAATTTAACAAGTAAGAATGGAGTTTGGGTAGCAGGAGTATGAGGCAACAGTGGGAATAATATTCTAGACATAGGGTCAACATGAACAAAGTCCTGAAGGCAGGAAAGTATAGTACATATACAAGGAATGAGAAGTGGAAGAGTTTGGCTAAAGATCAGACAGTTTGGAAGAAAAGAGTCTGATGTAAGCAGAAGAGGCAAAGGAAGGCGAATAGAATAAACATGTACATATATGTCCATAAGGTGCTAAGCACTATGACAAGCACTTTACAAATGTTATCTCATTTGGCAAAATTTGGATGCAGAAGACTTTGAATACCACATTATAAAGAACCAAGAGACATTATGTACACCAATAGGAATATTCTTTGAAGAATGACTTGTGTATATCTACCCCCAAAGAAAGAACTGATGAATAGAAATAAGTAAGTTTTTTTTAAATATACATATATCCTTTTATCAAATGATGCCTTATCTGATGAGGGAGGAAGAGAAAGAGGGAGCAAAGGAGTTAACTGGGAGTTTTAATGTAACAAAGTTTTTAAAAGGATATTTGAACTTTATTCAGATAATGGGGAATCCTTGCTACATTTTGAGTAGAAATACAGAGCCTGGATTTGTGATTTCATTATCCCAAGTGATGAAATGACTACCCAATTCAGGTGACCATGTTCTCCACAACTTGTACTCTTAGAGAGTGTCTAGGACATGGTGGAGTTAAGTGTTTGCCCAGGGTTACAGAGCCAAGATGTATCAGAGGGAAAGCTTGAATCCAGGTCCTCCTGGCTTTGAGGCAGGTTCTCTTTCTATTATGGCGCAATTACCTCTTCAGGAGGAGAATGCCATGACTAAATCTGTAAAACAGGAAGATCAAATTGGAAAGGGTGTGAAAACAGAATGGAGGAAGAAAAGAGGGTGAGTGAGAAGGTCTATGTTAGGAGCCAAGGCTATTAGTAATAAGGAACTGGACCAGGATAATGACAAGGAGAATAGAGGAGGGTGTGGATGTTTTGATTTTCTATCCCCAATATAGCACAGTTCCTGGCAAGGAGCTAGGATGTATTCAATGCTTCTTCATTGCCTGATTTATTGGTGCACAGCAGATATTTTTACATTTCCAACCATTCCTTTTTAAATTTCCCCTATCATATGTGTGTATCTAAATGACTTTTCCTTCTGTCCTTCAAGAAGAAAGAAACTTTATGAGGTAATGCAAAAATGATAAGATGAGTATCAAGACATTTTAACCTAACAGTCACACTAAACTTTATTTATTCTGATTTGTTTTGCATTTTATTGTGTATATTTTGATTCTTAATTAGTTTCCATTTGTGTCCTTATTAACCTTCTCTAACCCTTTGTGTGGGAAGATCAGGGAATAAATATTTTGATGATGACTTGATGTTCCAAATTAAATGAAAGATCTCCCCTCCCCATTTGGCCCTGCTCTTTCTACCACTGAAAGGGACGATGTAATAGAAAGGTGAAATCTGAAGGGCAAAGGAATCTTCTTATTATCCAATGGAAGGTATTTTTAGTATAAATGGATAGATGGCAAACTTTGGGCAGGAAAGGGATGCTAACACCAGAAAAGACACTATGAGTTGATCACTGAAGATTGTTTTAGATTGTAGGAACACAAATCTAGAGTTAATACCTCAGAGGCCATCAAGTCAGACTCCCTCATTTTATAAATAATGCAACTGAGGCTTAGGGGAAGAAGACATGACTTGAGGGTCACACAGGTAGATAATATCAGAAGTGTTGAAGTTGATTCCTGTGTCTCCAGAGCCAAAGCTTATTCTTAGAACTTTACTTGTTCAAAAAAAAATTCTATTGGGAAAACAAAAATAAAAAATTGTTTTAAGAGAGAATAGTCCTGAATGCAAATAAATATCATCACTATGAAAATAAGACTCAGAGAAAGTAAGGAGTTACTTGTCCCCTATCTCTTGCATATCTAGGAAGACTGGAATAAGCCCTTCCATCCTATGTATATCAATAAAGATAAATATGGTTGTTATAAACAAAATTTCTAGAAAAGCTTTCTTGCTTCCACATAGCACTAAGAAGAGAAGGTATTTACAAATACAGGTATCCCACATTGCAGGGCTTTGGGGTACAGTGTCCCTGTGACCTAGAAAATATACATAGCATTTTTGACCCTCCCTTCATACCAGAGGAGAAGTCTGAATTTTTTCTTTTCTCTTATGGGGTGTTTACATTGCCTAATATGCATTTATGAGTTACTAAGCTTTTTAAAGTAGCTCTATATTTCTAGTTTTTGTGCATGGTATTCTGGCTTTCCCAATTTTTTCCCTCAAATTTTAACTTTTTATTCATTTTAACTGATAAAAAGAAATTATATACATATATTTATAGTATTAAAAGATAAAATGTGTCGATATTGTACAACACTATACATATATTTTGTGCATTTCTGAGTTTCTAAACTTTTTCTTTGTCATCTGCTAGCCTTTATGTGTTGTCTGTGGCTTTTGCTAAACTCCCCCCAAATTCCCATTTAATTTTTTATGCCAACCTGTGATATTTCAAAACTATGATGGGGAAAGTCATGCTGTGGAAGAGATCCCTGAACTTTTTCTTTTTTTCTGGTAAGATTAGTGCTGTCAAGACAGTCACAAAAAATCGTTGAAAGACCTGTATGAAGTGATGCAAAGTGAAATGGTAGAACCAGAAGAACATTGTGCATAGCAACAGCAATGATCTATAATGATCAACTGTGAACGATTTAACTGTTATCAGCAATGCAAAGATGCACGACATCTCCAAAGGACTAATGACAAAAATGGCTCTCCATTGTCATAGAAGGAGCTGATGGAATCTGAATACAGTTTGAAGCACATTATGTTTCATTTCATTTCCCACATGAGCTTTTCAAAATATAAGCAATATGCATTTTCTCTCACAATATGATATACATGGAGAGCAAATATATTACCTATATCATATTACCTGCTATCTAATGGAGGAGGTAGAAGAAGGAAACAAGATGGATCACAAAATGTCAGAAAATATTAGCATATGTAATATGTAATTCATATATATAATACAAATATAATATCAATACAGGATCAATACAATTAATATATTAATGAAAATAATATTATTCATGAAAAATATAATATCAATTATATCTATGGACTATGCAGTTAGTTAGCTCAGTAGATTCAGAGCCAGGACTAAAGATAGGAGATCCTGAGTTCATCTGGCCTCAGACACTTCCTAGCTGTGTGACCCTGGGCAAGTCATTTAACCCCCATTGCCTAGCTCTTACCACTCTTCTGCCTTAGAACCAATACATAGTGTTGATTCTAAAATGGAAAGTAAAAGTTTTTAAAAAACAAGAAATGTAACCTCCTGTATTCTGGAAGGAAGATGTAACAAATTTTAAAAAGCAGTGCTATCCAGGCAAATAAAAATAAACATAAAGTATTTATTCAATGTCAGCCACTGAGCTAAGCACTGGGAATACAAAAATAAATAAATAATAAATAAACAAACAAACAAAAAAAGGATAGTCCCAGCCTCATTGCAAAAAAGGAGGAAAGCTGGGGGTGAGAGGCAGGGACAGAAAACATTCTTGAGGGGGCCTGATGAAGAAAGAAGTCCAGGAAGGAATGAAGGAGTAGCCAGGGTTGGCTGAGATGAGGGTGGGGTATTTCCTTAAAATGGAGTTCCTGACCAATGAGCAGAATAGCCATTGGGGTAGAGGGATAGATCTTCCAGGGTATGAAGTCTACTACTTCTCTAGGTTTTCTGCTATTGCTGCCAACCAAATGAATCCTAGCACCATTGTGGCATTGTGTTGGCAATCTATCTTCATCCTAACAGCAGATCTCTTGCATAAATAGAACTTTATGCCCCCAATAAAGTAGATTAAATAAATAACCTCCATTAAACCCCCCACAGTTGAGAGTGCATAGTCTCTGGAGCAGACTGATCTTTCAGGACTTACTGATTCTTGGCTCTTGTGCTAGAAATGATCCCTTTGGAAATAAACTTACTTCTCAGTTTCCACGGCTGAAAAATGGGCTTGGGACTTTGGACATGATATCCAAAGTATTATGGTAATTTAATTATTTGAAAGTAGACCACTTTGAGAGAGTGAGATAATTCCCATACCAGTTAGAATAAATAATGCACAAGGACCTCCTCAGATGCATAGGTAATGGGGAGAGCTCTCTATATGTGCTAAAACAATCAATCATCAAGCAATGTGTTTAGAACAGTGGGTAGTTTGTACTGATTGTCATCAAGTGGGCAGCTCAGCTCATTTTTTTAAGTGCCTTTTATTTCTATAGGGGAATATCAGACTCACAATTGTGAATAATCTTTTGACATGCTAATGAAGATATAATTCCTTGCACTCTATTGCTTTTTCTAAAGTTTAAAAGGAGTTTCTTCTCAATTTTTAAGTTATTGAAGATTTATGGGCTTGATTTTTATACCTAAGCAAATGTTTAGATAGAAAATACATAGATAAATAGATATATGATACATAAATATATGACACATAATTAGATGGAAGGAAGAGAAAGAGGGAGGGAAGGAGGAAGGAAGAAAAGAAGGGAGGGAGAAAGATAAGAGGAAAGACAAGAAGAGGGAGGAAAGGAGAATGAAGTGGAGGAAAGAGAAGGAAGGATGGAAGGGAGGAAGGAAAGAAGGAAGGATAGAAGAGGGAGGAAAGGAGAATGGAAGGAAAAAGGGAGGAAGTAAAGAAGGAAGGAAGGAAGGAAGGAAGGAAGGAAGGAAGGAAGGAAGGAAGGAAGGAAGGAAGGACGGAAGGAAGGAATTAAGGAAGGAAGGATTCCTAAGGATTACTAAATGATCACTGGGTGCCAGGTAGTATGCTAAGCACAGGGTCTACAAAAAATGAGATCATCCCTATGCTCAAAGAGGTTATAATGGGAAGACAAAACATAAAGAGGGGATAGACTACAGAATGGGGAAAGGAGAGGAAGGTACCCAAATGATAGCAAGGCAGGGAAAGGAGAGATGGAACAGACCAAATCTTTTAAGTTTTCACATATAAATGGGGCCTATGTAAGAGTCTGACTCCCCTTAAAAATCTTTCCTGTTACTTCCAATAATTACCTTGAATTTACTTTGCTTGCATTTGCATTTATTTATAGAGGAATTATATATATATATATATACATATATATATATATACATATAATTATATATATATAATATAGAGAAAGATTGTTTTCCCATACAGAATGTATTTTTTTCTTTGCTTTGGAGCCTGGTGCCTGGTGCCTGGTTGTCCTTTTAATCAATGCTTGTCAGATGAATGCTTTTTAGGAAATTCTTTTTTTTATTTTTCATTTTAAGGAAATTCTCAAGATCATCATTCTTTAACATTCTTTCATTGCCAAACCCTGACTCTATCCCTATTCATTCACTTTTCACTTCTTTGTAACCTAGTTCCCAATTTCAAGAATCTATTAAAACTGCTAGAGATCCCTCATATGCAAGATATGATGATCTTTTCTATTATTGTTGCTAGATGGCTTAATGGATTTAGCCCTGGGCTTAGAGCCTGGAAAAGCTGAATTCAAATCCTGCCTTTCATACAACTATTTGCATGCCCCTGGGCAAGTCATTTAACTTCTGTGGGTCTTAACTTCCTCATCTGTAAAACAGAGATAATAGTAGCACATTCCAGAATTTTGTGAGGATAAAATGAGATACTATTTATAAAGTGCTTTGAAAATCTTAAAGCACCATAGAAGTACTAATTATAAATTACCATTCCTTCAACTCTCTAGTATTTTACAGGTAATCCAGACTACACCTGCCTTTTTTCTTCTTTCCTTTTTTGAAAATATTCTTTTTCTTTGCCTTCTATCCTTTCCTTCCCACATCCTCCTCCTTATCCATTTTACCCCCCTTTGAGCCTTCTCAACTGGTTCAGCTGAGGCATGGGGTATCTTCCATTCTTTGTCTAGATATTTTTTCCTTTGGTGATCACTTCTGTTCTGTGCATTTGATGATTATTGCCTACTCAGAAAATCCTAAATCTATAAGTCCAGTTTCTCTCAGAACTACAGTCCAAAACTATCCTTTACTTACTGAACATCTTCACCTGATTGCCATGTTAGTATCTCTTACTCAATGTGCCCCAAATCAAATGCCCCATCATTCTTTTCCTCTTAACCTCTAAACTTCCCAGTTTCTGTTGTGAGTGCCACTGTCCATCCAGATCCACAATCTCAGAATCCTCTTAGATACTTCCCTCTTCATTACCTGCCCTTATCTAATTTGTGGTCATCTCTTTTTGATTTCCTTCTAACTAGAATCTCTCCTTCCTTCTCCTCAACAGGCTCTGTCAGACCCTCATCATCTCTTATTTGTACTATTCTAATCACTTCCAAATTGGCCCTGCTATTTCCAGTCCTTCCCCCTATCCATCTGGCTACAGCTGCCAAAATGATCTTCCTTTGCACAGGTCTGACCATTTTATACCTTGCTCAAAAACCTCTTGAACAAAATACACATTCCTCAGCCTGACATTTAAGGTCTTCCACAATATGGTTCTAACCTACCTTTTCAGCTTTGTTTCATTTCAGGAAGTGTTTGTGTGTGTGTGTGTGTGTGTGTGTGTGTGTGTGTGTGTGTGTGTATAATCTAGAAATAAAAATATGAATTATGTATAAAATTCTTATTTTTATTTATAGATATAGACTACTATATATAAAATAAATTTATATGTAAATATCTATAAACATGTATATGAATATTTGTATTTCTATATCTTGATGTATATGAATATATAAACTATATTATATTTATTGTAGATATATACATGTGTGTATACATACATGTATGCATGTATATAATGTTTATGGTATGTATGTGTATATACATATATAAAACCAAAGTTCAGATTCAATTTCAGATCCTTCTAAGCTACATAAGCCTGAATAAGTTAACTCTAATGGTCTCAATTTTCTTATCTGTAAAATGGGGGGAAAAATAGGATCTTTCTCCCAGGGTTGCTTATTAAGGATCAAATGAGATAATATTTTAAAAACATTTTGCACAGTGCCTGGAACACAGGTCCTACATAAATGCTTATTCCCTTCCCTTTTCCTGCCCCCTTACTCTTCTCTGCATCCTGACAAAAGCCACCCCCTCACCTTCCTATATCCCTAACCATTTCCACATTTGTTGTCTTCACAATGAATGCCAGAAGTGGGTGGAATATATACAGTGGCATATCTTTAACATGGCAACAGACTCTGTTGGGCCCAGGATTTCAGGGAAACAATAACTAACTATGCTATCAGCCAACCTGGATGGCGCTTTTGCTTACCCACATTTTGGCTTAACTGAAATTTTCATTTAAGAATATTAAAGAAAACAAAAACTCTGAAAATGAAGTGAAGTTCAAAAGTTAGCTAAATTACAGAATTCACATCAATAAGAGAATCACATCAATTTAGGACTAAACCATATTTCTTAGGGTTAGGGGTCTAGCCTTCTATTACATAACATGACTGAATTCGCTAGCGATCTATAATATTCGAAATACGTCAGATGTTTTCAAGTGGGAGATAAAAGGATAGCAAAGATATAGAAAATCTTTGTTCTCAGGAAAGACCTGGGTAAAGCTTTTCAGGAACTAATGATGCTATAGATTTTGGGCATATGGGGAAGGAGGATAGAGAGAGGAGAGAAAGGCTGGCTTTAATCTCAATTTGAAGATCTTTTGTTTCTTTCTTCCTCCTTTCCCTGTACCTATTTTCAGGCATCACCATCTTCCCTTCTCTCTCTCCCTCTCTCCTTCTCTCCCCCTCTCCCTCTCTTTCTCTCTCTTTCTCTCTCTCTCCTTCTCTCCCCCTACCTCTCTCTCTCCCTCCACTCTCTTTTTCCCTCCACCCCTCCCCATCATGTTATTTATCTCATTTTCTGAGAGATAGCACTTCTTTCAAAAAGGTCCCTTTTTTCCTCAATGACTAACAAAGAGGCCAAAGATGGTGAGGAATAGTTACACATCATGAGAGAACAAGAATCCTTTAAAGTAGTTACATAAGATTCATGTTTCTTAAATACTGAGCAATATCTAGGTGATTAAATGCTCTGTGTAGAGAAAGCAAAGCCTAGACATGTTGAGGTCATCTTCCTGATTTCTTTTTTTTTTTTAATTCATTTTGGGAACTTTTACTGGAAAAATACCAGCAAAATGAAAATTAGCTATGGTTCTAATAGAATTTGGATGCAATTGTGCTGAATGATTGAATTCCCTGAACATTCCTGGAGGAATTTATTAGTATTGGGCTTATTTGGAAGGTGAGCAGGAGATAGTACAAGTTACTAGTTTCCATTTGATGCCTTGATTCCTTTCTATACATGTTTGTTTTTATATTTCACTGCTAAATCCATCAATGAAGAAAGGGGCTGGGGTCTGTGCCTGAAGGGAGGAGTATATGAATATGTAAATAATACTTTAATGTGATGAGATTTTCCTATTTGAATATAAATTTGATAGATGTTTTACTAAATATTGCCTCAGCTCTGAACCAGATGATCACATTTCATTAAGCATTTCCAAATTCCATATGCAATTGTATGATTTACTGATAAAGTATATAAAGATAAATACCTATGGAAAACTGTAAAATGTTTCATGTCGACACAAAATAATATATTTATATATGTGTGGTAAATATATTTAGATGTCAACTTATTCAAAAATAGTCGAATGCAATAAAATAAGTTATGGACAACCAGGAGGTTACAGATAAGGAATAAATGCTAAATAGTTATTCATGTACTATACTTTTGGGTTGTAGGACTTATTAAGTATTAAATATCTTTCCTCAACTTCAAAACCCCAATGAATCACCTGTATTGTTATCTATGTAGGAAATAATACATACTACAAAATGCTTACATATGTGTGTGATTGGTACCTAGTGTCAGATTAGAACCTGAGAGGGGTACCATCTCCCAACCATCCCTGCTGTCACAAGTGACATCTAGAGAAGCAGCTCTGAGGAGAAAGGACCAGACATCCCCACCAACTTTTTCCATGCAAACCGGTCTAGTTCAAGCAGCAAGAAACCCTCAGAGAGAGACAAGAAGGAGCATTTGGAGATGGCTTTGGAGATCCTGATAGAGACAGCTCAAGAGCCCTGCCATTTCCCTAGGAATTATCTTCTGTGGAGGTTCTCCTTCAGGTGCTTCAGCCACAGCTGCTAAAAACTCAGAAAAAGAAAACTCTTAGCACCAAAGTCCTTGATACTATTAAATGGTTCCACATCAGGAAGTGGTATTTTTTTTTATTAATCATATTGGCATTAAGAAAGGCATTACAATCTATTACTGCTATGGGTCAGATAAGTGGCGGAGTAGACATTTAGTACTGGACAGTAGACAGGAGGCTCATCTTCTCGAGTTCAAATCTGCCTCCAGACACTCAGTAGTGGTGACTCAGGACAAGTCACTTAAACTTATTTACCTCAGTCTCCTCATGTGTAAAATTATCTGGAGAAGGAATTGGCAAACCCACTTCAATATCTTTGACCCAAATGAAGTCACACACAAAGAGTAAAAAACATGATGGAAAAACATTATTATCTGCTTTTCCATTTGACTTGCAGCTGAAATCTTCCATAGTTGTGGAAAGGAAAACTAAAGCAAGTACTGGACTTTCTGCCACTGAATTGGAACAAACAACAGTTGGAGTGTTGGAGAGATATTGACAAACTGACAGTTAGTGAGGGGAGGGGCAACTGGGAGTGGCAGTTGGTCTTGTGACTTGCACTTCCTTGCTGGCCCTGGAAGTGGAAGGAGCTCTCTTCTTGTATCTGGGTAGAAGTGACTCTATGCCTGAATTTCCCAACTGAGTGCTCTCCCTGGATTCCTGTGATCATGTCATCTACAAAAGGGCTTAAGGGAAGCAGTTTGAACTGTAAGGTCAGTCTTTAGGGGTGTCAGCCTGACGAGACAGGCCCAAACAGCCCCCCATTTTCCCTATAAATATAACATAGTGTTGTCTTCTGCATTAGAATGTGAGCTCCTTGAGAGGAGGAACTATCTTATTTTCTCTTTGTATCCCCAGCACTTAGCATAGTTCTTCATATATAGTAAGAATTTAATAAAGGTTGAATGAATGAATGAATGTCATTATTAACCTGCCAAGGAAGTAAATTTGCATAACCTAAAAGTACTCTGGTTATCAAGAGTTTATGAAGCAAACACATTCTTTCCTGGTTAAATGGCAAACTTAAAGAATCTTTTTAATAGAGTAATTTGGCAGGAGACAAACACAAGTTCCAAAAATACTCATCCTTTTGGAAATAGATCTGAAAAGTTATATCAAACCAAACAAACTAGAGGTATCTTCAATCAGCATTTGTAATTAGGAAAAGCTAGAAGTAACCCGAATGGCCAATACGGGAAAATGGATAAATAACTGGTGATACATTAATGCATTATGATATTCTAATAGAAGAAAGACCAACACAATGAGAAATACAAATTAATATGGAAATAGCCTTATGGAATACTATAAAATGGAAAGAAAACTAGAACTAAAAGTACACATCTATATTCCATATCCATAATATACCTGTATATGTGAAAAAGAGAATGAGAATGGTCAACTAATCTGGGGGATGACTTAGAAGGAATGATTGAAGCATTATGATATTCTATACTTTGAAACTATTAATTTCCCAGTAAATAGTTACAAAGCAAGTTTAATTAATGATGTGATGTTCAATATTAAGTTTATGAGAAATTACTTAATAAAAGTGAGTTTATGGTAGAACTTTGCTTAATGAGATCCATTTGTTAGCCTCTGGCTAACCTTCAGATTCTTTTGACAAGAAAAAGAAATTGAGACAAAAATTTCAGTAATTAAAACTAAGATTGGAGAACTGTAAACATCAAGTTCCTTCTATGAGTGAAATATATTGTAGAGTAAATCAAAAGTTGGGATGTATCAAGAAAGAATATATTTTAATATGCCTTGTGGTTCTATTTTAAAATTAATGTGCCAAAAAGATAGGGAAGTACAAACTCAGTAGCATCAGTAACAATTAAGTAGAGAAAAGAAATAAAAATCAGATGAGAGGAAAGTTAATAAGAGGCATCATAGAAATGGTCAATAACTCAAAACAATCAGTAAACATTTATTAAGTACACATTATATGCCAGGCACCATGGTAAGTAACAGAGACACAAAAAGCAGCAAAAGACAGTGCCTGCCCTCAAGAAGCTTACAATCCAATGGAGGAGATAACATTAGCAACTATATAGCAAGCAAGCTATATGCTGGATGAATAGGAAATAGTATATCACTCCACTATTCAAAACCTTTTAATGTTTCCACATCATTTATTAGATAAAATCTAAATACCATCATTTGCTGCTCAATGCCTTTTACAACCAGACCTCATACTTTCTCATTTTATAGTATTTCTCCTTATGTATGCTATGCTCCAAATCCAAACAAAACAAAACAAAAAAACTGAACTACTTGTTATTCCCTCAAGAGCATCTAATATCATGCTCTCCCATCTTTGGATTTTTCTTCATATTCTTCTATATTACCGTAATGTCCTAACCTCTCGGCTTTATCAGTATCTTTCCTCTAATGTCCTGCTCAAATCCTAACTGCTAGGCATAGACTTTCCTGGCCCCCCTCAGCTAAAAGCGAACTCAGGTTTATCTATTTTCCTTGAAACATCTTTTCCCTCTGTACTTTATACTCTTCTTAGGGACTCTTATTATCTAATTTCTTATTATATTTATATGTGATATATTTAATCACCCCTATTAAATTGTCAACTCCTTCCATTGTAATGGTAGAAATTTTAGGCTTCTGGGAGAGGTTATGAGCACTGTAATTGGTTAAAATTGTGGCTACAGGATTTATGTAATATTGAACAATGGCCGCCAAGGAATTTACTTATGAAATTCCTAAAATGAAACACTCAAGTCAGAATGGAGTTTATGGAGGTTTAATCACACTGGGAGTAGGGAAAGGAGAGGGAGAGAAGGAGGGAAGAGAAAAGGGAAAGGGGCTACTCAACCTCTGACCAAGGCAGAGGGAGTTTTAGGCCCAAAGGGCCAAGGTGGAAAGAATCAGTCCTTAACTCACGTGAGTGATCTGAAGGAAAGCTGTCTGCGGGCGTCCTCCCTGTCCAAGCTCCCAACACCCACTCCCGTCTCTAGCTCTCTCCACAGGAAGTGAGCGAATTCCAGAGGCTGTTCCTTACCTCACTTCCTGTGTCTCACAAATGCCAATGGTTGGCTCTAGCTTGGCTTAGGACAGCCCAGGTGGGCAGTTGGTTATTTCTGATTTGTCATTGACTAGCACATGCCCGTGTAGTGTGGGTGTGCACAATTTTTGGGTGCTAGACCAAGATGGAGACTTTTAAAATTCACACCATGCAATATTATATAGCCCTCATTGTTTTCTAAATGCTTTCTAATTTTATTGTGAATTTATGAACATTGACAAACATTTTAAGAAAGGACAAAATGGTATCATACATAAACATTTAAGTACGTATATGTACATATAAATGCATTCATGTGATTGTATATACTTATGTATGTACATAAATACATTCAGAATATGTGAATATGATGACATATGGTTATCATGTCTAAACATGCAGACATCCTGTACCCTGAATTCATGTTCCCTACATTAAGAGGCAGATAGCATGTATTATCATTAGTACTTAGGGATTATGACTAAACATTGTATTGATCACAATTCTTAAATCATTTAAATTAAATTAAATCTTCAAAATGCTGTTGCTATTGTATAAATATTCCTCCTGTTTTTTTTCACATCACTACGCATCAGTTCATTCACATCTTTGATTATTTCTCTGAAAATGTCCCTTTCATTATGTCTTAAAAAACAAGGATATTTCTTTATATTCATAGAATTTATTCAGCCACTCTCCAAGTGACCTGCAATAATTGCACCCACTTAGTATCCAATTCTTTTCTTTGCCTCTATAAAAAGAGATGTTTGGCTGTTGTTTTTTGTTTGTTTGTTTGTTTTGTAAAAATGGGTCCTTTTCCCCTTTCTTTCACCCTTCTGGAGGATAGCCCTCTTTGGGTACATACATTTTATTGACTCTTGGGGCATAGTTAAAAATTTCCCACCAAAATGTCTGTACCAATTCACAATTTCACCAACAGTGAATTCATTAAACACACCTGTTTTCTCACACACTCTGTACTATTTTGTTCTCAATCTTCTTCCAGTTTCTCTTTAGATGGACCTTTTCCTAGGCCAGGTTGTGGGCCTTCGAAGAAATTCAGGAACAGATTAGCCTTAACTCAGAGGGTTAGTTAGTTAGTCACCTTTAAAAGTCCCCAACTTCAAAGGAAATTTATATGCTGATATAAATTAAACAAGATGGCTCCTGAGCTACCTCTCAATTCAAAAATTCAAAGATTTCAGAGATTGGGATTTTCTGAATAGTGATATCATTAGATAGATTTAGAGCTAGAAAGGACATTAAACGTCTTCTAATCCAACCATTCCTTTTTAAAGATGAGGAAACTGAAATCTGGAGAGGTCACTTGCATAAAATCAAAAAGGAAGTGAGTGGCAGGACTAGAATCTGAATTCAGATCTTTTTATTATACTCATGCTATTTCCCATATTATCTTGGCACAGTCAATGTCATACTAAATTTTAGGAAGTCTTTATGATGAATAATAACTGAGCTGTTGAAATCTACTGATAACATAATAAATATATTATAATATATCAGTATATATCAATGAAGACATTGTAATATCTTCAGCCTTCACTTTCATTTTAGATACTTTTAGACCAGTCTTAGTGACATACCTTTGCTATTGTTATAGCATTTTTTGTTCCTCAATTTGTTCCATTTCTTCTACTTCTTCATTTTAACAGAAAAAAAATTTCTTCTTAAAAATTTTATGCCTTTATTTTGCAAACAAAGTACCACTGGCTTGGATTCACTGGTTTATCTTAGAAAAGTTTTAAACTCTGAAACAATCTCCAATTAGATAACACTTAGGTATTCTCTAGCTTAAATGTAAATATATGCAAAGAATCTCTGATTTCAATAGGTTGGGAACTCCTTCCACCTATGCAGATCAATAGCCCACCTATGACTTAGAAGATAATTCACAGGGAGCTCACTGAAGCATATAGAATTTGAGTGACTTGTTCGATGTCACACAGCTGTTAGAGATTAGACACAGGATATGAATCTAGTTTTTTTCTGACTCCAGCCCTGGTATCCTATCCACTATACTACTTTGTCTTTTAGAGATAAATAACTTGTGGTAACAGAGGATATCAGGGATTTTAAAAATCAAATGTTGACTTTAGCAAATATTGATCATTTATTTAACCTATGAAAATATTCATTTGTCATTTTGTAATCAAAGAACCATGCCATTTCCTGAAATTTGGTGTAATTAGAGGAAGAGTAGTGACTTAAATTTTTTGAAAGTCTCATGCCTGACAGACGATTATTCAATGAATATCTGTTGATGAGTTGATTGAATCTCTCATGACATGATTTTTAAAAATATACTTGAAATGTAAGATAGCAATCCTTTTCCTGGGTAAGCCTAGAATTATTCATTAAAATCATTTATTTGGGAATTTAGCAACAGACTTGAATAAAATGGGGTTAATCTGTCATAAATTTTTTTTTTCTTAAGCTAATGCAATACTTTGATAAAGACTGATGTTGGACCCAACTCCATGTAAGTAACTTCATCTATGCAATGATGCTGAGCTACTGAATAAAATAAATGCATTAATAAATAAATAATTAGCTTCTTTATGTCAAAACAGAAAGATGTGATAAAACCCAAAATAAGACAAAGGACATCATCAATAATATCTGAATGAATCAAAATCCCATCTGAATGAACTTCAATTTTTAAGATTTTCCCACTTCCTTTTCTGGAATATTCTTCCAATTTTTAGGGACATTTTCATTTTTCATCATGGTCTATTTTGTTTAGTCTAAATTTGGTTAAGGCTGGGAAACAACTAATTTCTGATATGGTAATTTCAATATGTTTTTATTTTTCAATATTCAATATTTTAATATCTTAAAAAACACCAGATAACAGGTTTCTTTTGTGTTTAAATCTTTTTTTTGTCAAAATGCTATGTTCCATCAATTTCAGTGGGCTGTTTTAAGAAAATAAAAGATTTCTTCATTTTTTGAGGAGTGGGGATAGGGCTAGAAACTAGCCAGGATGTAAGACCAGTATCACAAAAATGGTCTGTGATGTGAAAGGTAAGCTGATGCTCTAAGGAAGGGGTGAAGATGAACTAAGCTAACCAAATACAACATACTGAGAGGTGAGAGTGAGAAAGCATACTATTATATCTCACAGGAAACATTCAAATTCCAGTATCTCATTCTCATGACAAAAGTGGTAACCAGAAGAGAGAATAGCACAGCATGAATCCATCCTCCCAACAAAGACTGTAAGAAGAATAGAAAATAATGCAAAGTTAGCTCCTTCTTGTTCAAATATATTGTAATCTTGGGTCTTCTTCTGTTGTGGCATAGATGTAAGACATTTTAATCCTAGCTGAGAGAATCCATGATCTAATAATTGCTAGAACTCTAGGACTGCTAGAGAGTTGGGGGTCGGTTTGACAGAGAAGGAAGTTATATTTTCATGCATTGAGATTTTCACATGCCCTAGAAAGATTTTTTTCCTGCTAAAAAACAAACCAAAACAAACAACCAAAAAAAACCCAGAGAAATGATACTTTTGAATTTTGTACAAAGTGAAGCCAGATTTCAGAAGACTCACATTGTCAAATTCTTCAGAAACCAGCTTGACACAAGGATTTAGCTTGGATAGAGGAAGGCACCAGGGTGACCAGTTTCCCCTCCAATTTTGTAATCCTTGTAATTGCTATCAATAGCTCTGATACTCTCTGTCTCTCACTCTCTCTGTCTCTGTCTCTCTCTTTCTCTCTCCCTTCTTCCCCCTACCCCTGTCACTCTCCCTCTCTGCCTGTAATTGTATAAGAAATAGACAAAATAAGGATTGGGGCATAAACAGTTCCATTTGACAGCACAAATTTTGTGTTCCAAAGGAACCAAGTCTCCATAGAAACAACAACAACCTGAAGCCTCATTATTACCCATCTCTATGCTTTTGTGTTGTACAATGGAAATGTGGACCCATTTTATGGTTGAAGTTAAAGAAGGTATCTGCAAATTTTGGTGATAATTTCTCATGAGCTTGCTCATTATAACAGGTTGTGAGTTGCTTAAAACTATATACATGCAACAATGTTACATCTTCATATTAAGTCATTTTTCAATTAATCATAAAAATGCTTCTATTTTGTGCAATGCCAATATTTCTGAAGTGTTTTAGGTATAACACTTACATATAGGAAATCCTGAAATAAGTGGTGGTGCTGACGATAAAACTGAAAACATTGTACTTGTTTGGGACTATGTGAATTTGGTAATAATTAGTTCTATTTTTATATGATACTGAAAAGTATAATAATTGTGCTTTAGTGAATTCATCTTCAGCACCTGTGAGAAAGTCAGGTATCATTAAAATGTGATTGACAGAAAGTGACTTACTGAACAGGAAACATGGGTAGAGAAAAGAGCACAGATTTTGATCCTAGCAATTTTACTTAGTTCTGAGTTCAAATCTAGCCTCAGACACTTGCTATCTATGACCCTGACAAATCCCTTACTCTTGATTTCCTCAAATGTAAAATAGAGATAAGATTAGCACCTCCCTTCCTAAATGGTTGTGAGAATCAAATGAGAAAATATTTGTAAAGCATTTTGCATACTGCCTGTCATATAGCTGGTAATGAATAAATGTTCTCCTCTCTATATGACGATGATGTCACTTATCTTCTAACTTATACTACATTTCGCTCTAGAGAAAGAAGACCTTTTCACTAAATGATTTCTAGATTACCCTATTGTCCCAGGCTGTGAACCAGAAAGCAATGAAAGCAAGTATATGCAATAGGCACAGATAAGAAAAAAGAGAAAGGGAGGGGGTGATTTAGGAAGGGAATGAGGGAAGAAGAGGGAAGGGAGGGAAGCTTTAAGGAAAGAAGGAAGGAATGAAAGAAATGGAGGCAAGTGAATGAAGGAAAAAAAGAAAGGAGGGAAGAAGGAATAAAAAAGAAAGAGGAGGAGAAGGAATGTGAAAGAGAAGAGACGAGAGGGAAGAAAAGAACAAGTGACAACAAAGTAGAAATAATCATAGAAGGAAAAGGTGGTAGGAAAATAAACTCCATACTTTAGAGATGGTAAGCCATACATATCTTTGCCAAAAAAAAAAAAATCCCATATTGGATCATGAAGAGTCCCAAATGACTTAAAGACTAAACAACAGAGAATATTCCACTTGCTTACAGAATTCAGGGCCATGTAAAAGCTGGTAAAGTGAAGTTCAGAAGCAATATAGTGCATTCCATTATGTGTCTCACAGATCAATGTTCCATCAATTCCAATGTGCTGTTGACAAAAAAATAAATGTCTTTATTTTTCGAAAGATGGATAGAAATTAGTAAGATGGTATAATTAGTATTACAAAAATGATACCTTAAAGGTTAATCAATATGTAAGAAAGGGGTAAAGAGGAAATAATACAATGAAAGACAATGCATCAAAAAGTGAAAAAATAGGTAACTATGATATTTTATCTCACCAGAAACATTTAAATTCTATGGATGACTGGTTTTTTTTTTTAGCTTCTTTATCCTTCTTCACTTCCAAGTATTCAAATGGTGCATTGAAAGGGTTTTATACAGTCCAGAATTGAATTCTAGACTTTTCTCTTTTCAATATATCCAAGGTTCATTAGAAAGAACTTTTCAATCATTAAAACACTTAAAAGATAATTTTATCTATGGTATATTTAGAGATTGATGACAGTTCAAAAGTAGCTCTAAGATATGGATGGCATTTTTCTTTGTAAAGAGTACATAAATGCCTGAGATCTTATTGCATTAATATATGCTGGTTCTTTTTATTTTTTTAAATCCTTACCTTCTGTCTTAGAATCAATATTGTGTATTGGTTTTAAGGCAGAAGAGTGGTAAGGGCTAGGCAATGGGAGTTAAGTGACTTACTCAGGGTCATACAGCTAGGAAGTGTCTGAGGTCAAATTTGAACCCAGGACCTGCTATCTTCGGTCCTGACTCTCAGTCCGCTGAGTCACCCAACTGGCCCCATAGTTCTCTTTTTAAAACGCAGAAATTGTTTCATTTTTCCCAATGGGAAAGCACTATTTTGTAAATTCTTTATGTTTTTATGCATTTCAAACTATGTCATACCAAATGTCCATTTTGTGGCATTGAAATTGAAAAGATGCATCCTTTATACTTTATTATCATCTATTTGTCCAAATTCAATCTTATTTTATTATCTCATGCTTATATTTCTAACCCCTTCAGGGCCCTTAGAATTGTTCTTTTGTCCACTTATATTTGCAAAACTATCCCATTTAGAATTCTGTGTGATTTTCATTAACATGCTGTTTACTCCCTCTCTCAGATTATTAATGAAGAAATTAAGTAAGACCAGACCTAATATGATGACTAGCGCTTGCAATGAGTCACTTCTCTATAATTGGATACAATGCCATTTATCTTTGCTATTTGTTTATGGTTTTCCCAACCAGTTTCTAGTCCTTCCCTATGTTCTTATCCCGGTCAACTAGAATTAATTTTCTGAAGGGAAAGAAAGAACACAGTGATCAGGAAGTTCAGATCTTATGTCAAGTTTTACTGTTTGGAGGATAAAACTTGGGAATATAAAACACATCATCTGTTAAAATAAGCTAAAGCTATTCATAATACCATGAATCCAAATTTGGATATTCTGAGAAATCTTACTTGTAACTACTGAAAGAGTTACCATGATTGCAATATCATGAAATCATTTTGTTATCTGCTTCATATTAAATTTGAAGAGGAAAGTTGGGAGACAAGTCAGCTAAGATGCTGCACATGTGGGATAATTAGAGCTGGTGTAAAAATTGTGGATGTTGATAATCTAAAGATTAAGTTGGGGCCTCTCACTTTCCACTAATTCAACTATGTAGTCACTAAAATATAAGATTCTGTAAGACTAAACTCAAGAAAAAGTCAGCTTAGCTGAGATGTGATGGCACGTGCTCCCAGATGTTTCTCTTCCTGCTTTTCAATGAAGCTATGCAAGTAAAGCATATGTGATCCTTCTGATCCTCCATTTTCACATCTTTCAAGTAAAAAAGTTGGATCAAATACTGTCAAAGGTCCTTCCAAATTTTAAAACTCTCTAATTCTATGTATATTTTATATTTACTTCCTATTTATCCTCAGAAATTCATCAAAGTTTACTTCTTAAATGCTCTTTTTTTAGAAAAATTTCTTTTTAAGATGTTTAACTTAATTTCTTTGCCTGCTCAAACTAATATAAAAATACCATGTGTCAAATATCCTATAAAAACGTATGGCATTTTTCTATACATTAACATAAATATAAAGGTAAATATATACAAGTAAATATATGTAACATACAGATCTTATAATTTTGGAAGGCATCGAAAATTGGTTTGTATTTGGGGAAATAAAATATTTTAAAAATTAAACATCTTATATGTTTATATATATGAGAGGTAGTTTGGCATAGTAGATAGAGGACCAACTCTGAAATCAAGAAGACTTCAGTCTAAGTCCTGCCTCTGACACATTATATTTCCACTGATAAGTCTCTTAATTTTTCTACTACCCCCCAGAGGATTCTCTAAGATTAGAAAATACAAGATTATTAACCATTCAGATTTGTGGTAATTTCCCCACTATCAACTCCCTCATGAAATAGCAGGTCTATATATCTATATATCTATATGTCTAGAAACTATATCCAGTTATTGTCAAGTGCTCTCTCTCTCTCTCTCTCTCTCTCTCTCTCTCTCTCTCTCTCTCTCTCTCTCTCTCTCTCTCCATCTCTCTCTGTTTCTCTCGGTCTCTCCCTCTCCATATATATATGTGTGTGTGTGTGTGTGTGTGTGTGTGTGTGTTTTATATGTATATAAAACTCTATTGGGTATGTGCACATAAGGGTATATCATTGTTGCTTGTCCTTTTTTTAAGAGGACCAGTGTCATTGCAAGAGTAATGTCTTGTCTTTCCCATGAGTTGGATTTAAGTGAGGCATAGTTATGCAAATTGTGGACCTCGATCCCTCTTCCAGATTCATCCAAGTCCAGTGTCAGGACAAAAGTCCAGATGACTAGCAATGGCCCAGGATTCAGTGGGTGACCTTGGCATCTTCACCTTCTGACCTAAAGCTCCACATGCACTACAGCACCTGCTTCTTCCACATTGATGGCTTTTGGAATGAATTATTCTTCTCTACCCATTCTTCTAGAGCAGCGGTTCTCAACCTCTCAATTTGCAGCAATGAGAATACATAATGCATATCAGGTATTTACATTCTGAATCATAACTGTAGCAAAATTACAGTTTTGAAGTAGCCACCAAAATAATTTTTGGGTTTGGGGCCACCACAACATGAGGAACTGTATTGACGGGTCACAGCATTAGAAAGGTTGAGAACCACTGCTCTAGAGGAAGTCTTCACATGCTTGGAAAAGACATCCCTCCTAACTCACTGATAGGTTTAAAGGTGTGTACACATATCTGTCATACATATAAATATCTTTCAACAGTGTGGTGTTTTGATGTGATTGTGACTAAATTTATTTGACAATATACCAAAACTTTGTAAAAATGGAGATTTGAAGCCCAGACTTTAATCCCCAAAAGTCCTTGCTAGTTCCCAGAGTGCCCTCTAATCTCCCTGAATCTCACCTGAGTGCGAGGTCACAAATTGTATTTAAGCTGACTCTCCGCCTACTTGGGGTCTCCCTCTCCCTGGATCTGCTTCCAAGCACACACTCTCTCAAGATATAGTGTAAGTGAAATTGAATAGGCCTTTCAGCCCTCCTAGGCATGTGCTTTCTTATTTTGTATTTTCTTTATTTCTTAATCTTTAATAAACCTCATAAAATACAATACTTTTATTACTAGAAACTAATTTTGATCTTAGCAACTTTTGAATATTGTCTTCTTCAAAGCAATTATTTTGTGAGCCAATAAACTTGTGTCATTGGCCATTAATGGTCGATCTCGTCCCTTATAGAAGAAATTCTTGTGGGGTACTTTCTTCTGAGTAAACTCAAGGTGGCAAATCTTTGACCTTTATTGTGTTTTGGAAATAAAAGACTCCTGAAGTCAAATGAATGAAATAAACTGTAGGATCACGTTGATTTGTTTGTCAAAAACAAAATTTCTGAAAAATAAGGTTGATTCTCTCTTGAATTATAAATTATCTTTAAATGTTATTCCATTAAAGGCACTTCAAGAACATTTGGAGCCATACTGGTCATGTCACTGAAGAATGTGAATATTCCCAACACAAAATATTCTTTCAAGAGAAAGGAGAATATTCTCAAATTGGTAACTCTGAGAGATAATATATTGTTGGGCTAGATGGAGCAGTGGATAGAGTGCCCACCCTGGAATCAGAGAGACTCCTCTTCCTGAGTTTAAAACTTTTATTTTCATTATTTTCCCAGATTACATGTGGATATAATTTTTAGTAATCTTTTTTCTGATAATTTATAATCCATATTCTCTTCCTATCTTCCAACCCTTCCCCCTCCCCTAGAAGTCAGATAATATAATATAGATTATACATATGTTATCATATGATCATATTTTTGTGTTTGTCATATTGTGAAAGAAGACACGTTGTTTACACTAGAGAAAAATTCATGGAAGAAATAAAGTGAAGATGGGTATGCTTCAATATGCCTTCAGACTCTTGCATTTCTTTCTATGGAAATGGATAGCTATTTTCATCATGAGTCTATTGGTATCTGATTTCAAATATAGTTTCAAACTCACTTAACTAGCTGTATGACCCTGGAAAAGTCACTTAACCCTGTCTGCCTCAGTTTCCTCATCTGCAAATGAATAGGAAGAAGAAGAAATGTCAAACCACTTCTGTATCTTTGTCCACAATATCCTAAATGGGGTCATGAGGAGTTGGGCATGTCTGAAAATGACTGAACAACAACAAAAAACATCATTGTTATATGTGTCTGGAAATCAGTCATAATTCATGCTGACTGGGGATGATAGTACAGAAATTCAAGTCAAAAAGACTTGGATTCACATTTTGCTTACAATACTACCTGGCTGTATGAACATAGGATACAGCTCTCCACACCTCTTTATGGTACCTTTATAATGAAAAAATGCTTTATAAACCTTAAAGTACTATATAAACATGAGTTATCATTTTTATCTTTCAAGTCATACCTCTTCTGTATAGAGAATTTCCTCTGTATAGATATCTATCTTTTGACAACTGTCTTAATGTATTGATGAATGAACTGTGTCAGTGCATAATGTATTTTAAATGCATGTCAATACTTATAGAATGAATCACAACATCCTACACATCTGCTTGGAGGAGGGGCAGGAGGGATTATGATGACATTCTTCTTTCTATTCTGCCCAATTTGAGTGTAATATTTTACTAAATGGTATTTTTTAAAGAAACACATTATTTGATAAAATTATTTCTCAAACTGAATTCCATCAAAATGTCATGGTTGTTATGTGCTTAAAAAGCTTCTCCTCCTCTATTATTAAGTGATAAAAGATTATAATTTGATAAAAATGGATACTAAAATGACTGAAGTTTTTAAAGCATCTTTCAATAAAATCCAACATAAAATTCAAAGAAAATATCAAAGATGACTTTTTCATTATTTGGATCTTACAGATATGTTTGTAATTTACTTCAGGATGTTCATATGTAAATCTGGGGAGATCAACATTGGTGTGGAAAGGCATCTTTCTTTGGATGCTTTGTTAGGAAAATATATTTATAAAAACCCCATATGGTTATTCCTTAGAAGGAAGAGAAACAGTGATGGAAGTCAAATTTTGAATAATTATAATGATCAATTGGGTCAAAGAAATAAATAATGAAGCATATATCCTTCTTCTTGAGAAAAGGTGAGGGACCTTTGGGGGAGAGTGTGTCATACAATGTTAGTTATGGTCACTCTGCTTTGTTTTTGCTTAACTATTTTTCTTTTTGACAAGTTTCAGTATTAACATGGCAAGTGACCACTGTTTTAAAGAGATTTTAAGGGAAAGGTTTAGGAAAGGGAACACACACAAGTAAATAAATAATTTTATTAACAAAGGGAAGGGAATGGTAGTGAAGGATGGACCATTTCCTACCCAGATTCTTAACCCAATAAAGTTTCTACACTAATCTTAATATAACCAAACTAAACTAATCTACAAGTTAAATGAAAGATAAAGTCCAAACAGGGAGCCCAGATTCTCACACTCTCCAGAGTCCTTGGTGGATCTGACTGAAGAAATCCAGTTGAAGGTCCTTAAAAGATCCAGGAAGTAGAGGAATCCTCATCCAAATTACTCTGGCCACCAGAATGAATGGGGAAGTCCCACTTAACCTTTTCTTGATGATACTCCAAGGCAGGCAGCTTAAGAGACGGTTAATTCAGGGAGCCTCTCAGATTCACAGCTTCTGTGTTGAATTTGGCTTCAGAGACAGTTGAAAAACAATCCAACATCTTATAATCTTCACCCAGTCAGCTCTTAGGAATCTAGGCTTATGGGCTGTCAATCACTCTTTGCAACTTCTCTTGCTACACCACATATATAGAAATAACATAAAAACAAAAATCAATAACATTTTTATAAATTATGCACATTTTAAAGGATTCTACCATCTTCCTACTTTTCTACATCTTACAATTAGTGGTCTTCCATAGAGTCTATTTCTTTGTATCCCAAAACCCAATTTCAAGACTTCATAATATGAGAGTGATCCCGACCATTCAAATGCTATACCAATGGAAGGTATATTCTCACACATTCTACCAAGCTGGAAAGGAATCATGTATGCATCTAGTAATAAACAATTTCTACTCTCTGACAACCAACCTCACTAATTAAAGAAAGGTTCATCACCAGGAAGTTTTCTTTTTTTTTTTTGTCATTTTTTTAGTCATAGCAACTCGTGAAATGGACCAAAACACCAAATCATTTCCCATATTGTATAGACCTCCTTTACTTCCATAGTGATAAAGGAAAAGTAGAAAAGAGAACACTAAGTATTAAGAATGACACAGTAATTAGACATTTTACAAATATGGATTTAGAACTATTTTAGTATCCTCCTGAGTGTCTAGTGGGTTGGTGTACTACTAAAGACGCTGTATGCTCATTAACATTTTCACTATAACTAGAACCAGAAAATGCAATGAGTTTGAAGTTAAGTGGAACTTTAGTCTAGAGGGTTCCTTAGAGAAGCAAATAAAAAGATTGTCAGAGTTGGTTTCATCATGAGCAAAGAGAACAAGCTGCATTACAAATTATGCGTCAGCACTGGCACTAGAGTAAGATGAGAAGAGTTTTACCAAAAACTGAACAAGACCATCCAAACTAAGTCAACATATACCCTGATATCCAATGATTTTACTTCAATGGAGGACACAAAGGAGAATGGTGAAAATCTCAGAGTAGAGATCTTGGAATCAAGAAATTAAGTCAGATGCCTGTTTATCATTACTATTTCCTGCAAGAAGACAGACAGAAGGTACTTGTGATCAGTCCTAAGTGAAGTCATCAAAGATGAAATTAACGTTATTTTAATGGGCTAAAAATGACTAGTTCCTCACAAAGAAAGAAAGTCAGATTCACTTGTTTGGGTCTGCCATGAAATTGGGCACAAAAATGGTAATATTGGACTAATCTAAGATTTTCACCAGGGTCACCAGGGACATTTTTCACAGAGTACAAAAGGAAATATCATTGCCTATCAGTGACAATGTTCTCAAGTGCTCTTATCACAGATGGAATTATGCTAAAGGTTTCTCAATCAATTCCATTGTTTTGTGAAATAGATTAAATGGACTATGGACCCAGTAAAATAAATGAAAAGCATATATTAGCTAGATAAAGGCACAAAGTAGAAGCAGCCCATTGTCTCAGTCACTTTGTGTATGTGTGTGTGTGTGTGTGTGTATGTGTTTGTGTGTGATAAGACAGATATTATAGATGGACACTTGTGTAGATGATATCTTTCTAAGGGGATATCCCAGATTTGCCACAGGCTCTCCATAGTTGCACCTTTGTTAGCTACATGCCATGGGAACCTTTGTCAGCCCTGACCTCTGGTCAATCCATAAATGCCAATTATGGGGTAAGAGGGATTCTATGAAGGTTCCTCACCTTCTGATCAGACTGCCAGGACATTAAAATCAAGATAAATGAAAAACATATATTACCTAGATAATGGCATTCAATTGGATAAGCCTATTGACTGAGTCCATTTGTGTGTGTGACAGAGAGTATATATTACAAACAGATGGCGGCATGAGGAACTTCTTTCTAGTGGGGATATCCCAGAATTGGCAATGGCTTTCCATATTTATGAATAAAAAAAAACAATTGAAAATATTATCCATTTCATCATTATGAGTTGCTTTCTTCACCAAAACAAATCATATCTCCTTGTCACCTTAATAATTGTAGTCGAAAATATTGATCATCTGGCAGCTTTACTTTTGGTAATCTATTCTGAATTTGGCTAGACTGGTCCTCTCTATAACCTTACTTGAAGACCTTCCATTTTCCTAGCACCTCCCATAGTTTGGGCTTTGCTAGTATAGCCTTCCGGAATCAGATGTTACCTCCATGCTACAATTTACATCACAATATGACTTGAGTGGGGGAAACTTCTCCATGGACCAGTGAAAAGAGCTTCAGACACTGAAAGGTAATAGACCAGGAATCTAAGTATTTGCAGTTCATTGACTTGATATAGGGATGATATCAAGGATGGAAAACTTGGCTCATATTTGATCTTGTTATTTAAACCATCTGGAATTATTTTACTCTGGTAAATTATATTAACTACTAGTTTGGCTGTTGCCTGGAGAATTTTTAACTGATTTCATTCAATTCTTTATTGCAATCCTACATTGCAAGAACAACTCATTTGTTCAGCAGTCATGATATTTCCCAACTCAAAATCTGTTCTTTATGTGCTTTAGTAAAATATCCTGCCAAATATAACTATTAATGGCCTTTTCATTTTGGAGTAACATATTTAAAACGTGGTATCAGGTCAGGGTATGGAAAGCATGTGTTCTGAAGCATCGACTGGGATCATTGTTTAAATTCATTGGAATCCCCAATATATGAGGACTTATTTCAGGGAACGTCATGGAAAAAAGCCAGAGCCCATGGCTATGGCTCAGAACTCATTAATTCAGCCAATATCACCTTTGATAGAGGAAAAAATATCTTCCATTTTCCCTGCCAACATTACAGGTCTCTGCCAACACTAAGGCAGCCTACAAGTCGATGTGTTTCAGAAGAGTAGGTTCCTCTCTATCTACAGCCACCATCCCTGTGATGTAAGGAAGGATCTAGATGCCTTTGGTGTCCTTTAATCCCTAATTGCTACTTCTGGACAGATAAGGAACCAGAACTGACAATGGTATCCATGGTGTATAGCTATCATAGATGTATTTATTGAATAATTAGTTGTAGGTTCTTCAAATCTGATTCTCTAAAAACAAACTTGGAAATCTCATCAACAAAATAGAGATGTTACTAGTTTGCACATCATTACAAATTATTATCAGCACTTTGCACTGAAAAAAACTATAGGACTACACTTCTATCATCATATTTTTAACAAGAATATATTAAATTAGAAGACTTTACATTAGACTTGTGTTGTTGTTCAGCCATGAAGTTATATCTAATTCTTCATGAACTAATGGACATATAGGTTCCTTCTATCCTCCACTATCTTCCTAACCCCTTTTGAGCTCATATTTGTTGCTTCCATGTCACCATCTATCCATAGCATCCTCTTCCATTCCCTTTCTATGTTTGCCTTCAATTTGTCCCCAAAACAGGCTCTTTTCCAATGGGTCCTGTCTTCTCAATGAATGACCAAAGTACTTAAACTTTACTTGCAGTATTTGTCAGACTGATCTTCTGTGGTATAATTAACTTTTATTTGCAAAAATGGCTCAAATAGTTGGCACCTAAAGATCATGGTTCTCAATATACTACAAAGAGTTGCCAACCAAACTTTTAAAAAAGGGAATCAGGAAAACCTTTTCTTTATTGATGTGGGGTATGTCACAAAAGCTAGAAATTTATGAGGAAGGCATGATCTTCCTCTTCCTTTTTGTTTTGAAACTACTCCCTCCTTCTCAATGTAGATGACCTCAAAACAGTAACCTCTAGACTTTTGTGTATTGAGGTGGTAGTTACCACTTTATAAGTAACCTGTTTGCAGAAGAAATCACTTTATCTTATAAAATCTGTATTCCTTTATTCTACAGGTAAAAGCAGAAGATGTGCTATAACTTGCAGCTCAATTGGTCCAACCAGCAATTGACCAATCAAGTATACATCAAACAACTACTATGTGCAAGGGACTGGACACTTAAGGGAAAATGAAATTGCCTCTGTGCAACACTTAAAATGCTGGTTTTACATATAAATCACAATGGTGAATTAGTACTCACTGGAATTGCTGTTGAAGAGACCCTGAGTAAGCAAATTAATCTTTCTGTGCCTGTTTCCTCAACTTTAAAACGATGGAGATAGACTAGAGGACCTCTAAAATCTCTTCCAACTCTATATCAATAACTGTATCATCTAAACATTTAATTTATCAGACCCAAAATAAAGCAAAAGAAAAGAGGAAAAGTATAGCAGAAACCTAATGGAGAGCACATCCAAGGATGGGACAAGTAGGTTTTTTGTGTTGGAGCAAAGGAGTTGTAAAAGAAACCTCAGAGACTGGATACAGTGTACCGTGGCAACAATAGGAGAACAGAACTAGTATTTTTAGTTAAAGTTTTCAGTGAAATGGTTTTGCAAGTAAGATGGGGAGGGTTTTTAGAAAGTAGAACCTCCTCTACAATGGGAAAACTCTCAGATATATTAAGTACTGGTATAACTGGTACTGACAAGTCTTTTCAACTTGCTTTAAGATTGTAAGGGTAAGTGGGGGTCTTTATTAGACAGAGAAAGGGAAATTATAATGTTTCCATAGATCTAAGAGATATTAATTTTTTCATTCCAATTTTTTTTCCACTAGTTATATTAAACCCTAATGACTTAGAAAAAAAATTTGGACTAATTCAGTAGTCTGGTATCTGTAAAATTGGGATAATAATACTGATTCTACCTAACACAGTGTTCTTTTAATCATTTGAGGGCAAAATGTATGTAGAACATTTTGCCAATCTTAAAGCACTATATACATATACCGCATATCATAGAGGATAGAATGCTAGATTTGGAGTAAAGGAGATGTGGGTTTTAATCCTGCCTCTGACACTTACTAATAAAAAAATCTCTTAATCCCTATCGGTCTCAATTTGCAAAGTGGATCTTAATAATTGCAATACTTACATGAACCTTCATTTTATTAATGATTAAGACAGCTGTCAAGTGACTTTTTCATCATCACAAGAGTTAATGCCAAACCTGGGGCTCAAACTCAAGTTTCCTAGTATATTTTCCATTGGGGCATCACTTTCTTTTAGGAAGGAAATGACTTAGTAAAGCTCTCTCACCCTTCCTGAATGAGGGAAAAAATGACAATTTTGAGCTGAATAAGCTAACTGTCTTTTGGTGCGAAGGACATGTTGAGCAGCCAAAGAGTAGCCACTGGAAAGAAAAGGGAGAGATATTAAGGACTAAAATAATTTACAAACTAGATTATCAGTTCCTTTACCATTTTGGTTAGAAATGGAGAGCTAATATCTTTGGGTACAACTTTGCTGGTATTTTTTAAGTTGAAAAGATTTACATTAGAGATTCCTTAGTTTAAATTGTAGGAAAATAAAGGTATATTTGAAAATGTTTTATCATTTAACAACAGAATACTGGAATATACAAGCACAGCATCTACCCTCTTTCTGTCCTAGGCAATCATTTTGATGCTTTCTCTTTTTAAAACATTTTAGCTTTCTGTTTTGAAATACTCTTGTCTCCTTCCCTTCCCTTCCCTTTCCTTTCCTTCCCTTCCCTTTCCTTCCTTCCTTCCTTTCTTCCTTCCTTCCTTCTTTTTCCTTCCTTCCTTCTTTTTCCTTCCTTCCTTCTTTTTCCTTCCTTCCTTCCTTCCTTCCTTCCTTCCTTCCTTCCTTCCTTCCTTCCTTCCTTCCTTCCATCTGAAATGAACTCTTTTAGACTATGATGGATCATTTCAATCTTTTTTACTATATGTATATATATATATATGTAATATATATGTATGATGTTTACATTATATATTTTATTTTTTTACTATATTTTTGGGAATTTTCATTATTTCCTCTACTTATGCATATATAAAAAGTCATGCATATTTTATATATATATATATATATTTCACTTATTAGAGAACACCAAAAATCCCTAGTGTTCTATTCTTTAAAATGTACTACTTGTATATATGTGTGCATATATATATAAATATATATATATATATATGGATTTGGGAATATACATTTGTGTATATACATATATATATATATATAGTTGATGGTGGTGGTGGTTGTTCAGTCATGTCTAACTTTTCATGGCTCTGTAGACTATGTTGTCTATGGGGGTTTCTTGGCAAAAACAATGATGAGGTTTACCATTTCCTTCTCCAGTGTATTCAGGAAAAAGTTAAATGACTTGCCCAGGGTCACATAGCTAGTAGGTGTCTGAGGCCAGATTTTGACTCATGTCTTCCTGACTCTAGGCCCAGTGTTGTATGCACTGAGCTAGCTGCCATATATATGTCGGGGGTATAGAGCAGGTAAAGGGTCTCCATGGTTGTATATCCATATATATGTTTATATATGTATATATATAGACATATGTATTTATATAAAAGTTATGTGTGTATATATATGTATATGTATTTGTGTATATATAATTTTGAACCTCAGATTCAAGAGCACCCTGAAGGGAAAGAGTTATTTAAATAATAGTTTGCAGTTATGAAGGGTTGGGGAATGGGGCAATGCTCGACCGTGTTTTTAGGTATGCTTTTCCAGGGAGATAAATTCATGGTGAGATTTTTATTAAAACAAAAAAAAAAGTTGATCACTCTCCTTCCTAGAACCCTCTGCTTGTTCCCCTCCTGCCCTGAATACAGGGTCATACCTTACTCTTAGTCCTTGCTCCATCACTACTTGTGGATTAAGCACAACAAAGTTGCAAAGGGTTAAGGATTCAGTCATTGCTCTATAAGTATTATTTAGAAAGCGACAGCCTAGGAATTAAATGTACATACGTGTGGGTGTATTTCAATGCAAACATGGGCTTAGAGTCTATTACAATCTACATTTATGGCTTCACTCTTCCAGGGCTTTCTAAAGTTCTCCAGTAATAGACTCTGTGACAGTCTCACATTAAACCATCTACCAGAAGGGATTGACATTAGTTATGGGATAGAGCACTAGCAGGTCTTTAGATGTATAACTACTGTGCCATTTTGATGTAATTCCGTCTAAATTTCAAACATTTCTATTTAACATAATCAAGTGGTATGAAATCTTCTTTTTAAATGGCAAGTATACAGTCCTTGCTCAATTGGTACTTAGCAACGGTTCTTTTTACAATATCACAATAGCTTCCAGCAGGGAGGTTTTTAAGGACCATCCTTTGAGAGCACAAACTCACACATGTACAATCAGTAGACATCAAGGTTCTATCTCCAGCTCCCCTTGAGATGTTATTTAGCTAATGTACAAATGTTACATCTAAGCTGTTAAGCCTGAAAAATGGAACAAGCGGTTGCATGCAGGTACACATATTTTTCATTCTCCAAACTAATATCTTCATATCCTAATTCCACAGGAAATAGCATCTAGTAAGGTTCATTTGTTTTTTTTTAATTAGGTGTTTTTCATCATTTAAAAATGCTGCCAAATGCCTATTCCTGAACATAATTTTCCATGGGAGCAGAGCACCCCTGAGTGGATAGACACGGAAAGTTTCTTGGGAGTAAAAAACTGTGAATTTTTTAAAAAGTATAACTGCCATCACAAGCAGCAATGATTACCATTTTCATGTATTAAGACTATTATTGATCGTGAAAAATCTCACAAGTCAAATTTAAAGAAAATAGAAAATGATATTTTTTAAAAAAAGTTTACCTAGTGATCTTCCCTATAAGAAGAGAAGATAATCAGTAATCTGAGAGGAAGCACGGTGTTGCAGAAAGGACTTGGCTTCAAATTCTGCTTCGGACTCTTTCTAGCTATATGATTCTGGGCAAGCCACAGCCTCTCTGAATTGGAGTTTCTGTACATCTAGAATAAGTTCAATTGTTCCACATTAGTGGGGTCAAATGCCAATAGAAACAGAACAACTAAACCCTACCTAAAGAACCCTGACAGTAAATATTGACTCAGGAGATCATATATTAGCATTATTTATGTCCTATGGTATTTTTATTACATTTTGTTAAAATTGTTTCCAGTGCCATTTATTTTTATTATTATTTTCTTTTGTATTTTCCCAATTATGTGAAGATATAATTTTAATAATTGTTTTCTGACATTCCATCATCCATGTTCCCTCCTGCCCTCCTTCCCCTCTCTCCTCCCGAAACAGCAAGTAATATAAGTTATGCAGGTGTTACCTTGCAATACAGATCTCCATGTCTGTCATGTTGTGAAAGAAGGCATGTTTTGCTTATATAAGAAAAAATGCATAAAGGAAATAATGTGAAAATGATATTCTTTAACCTACATTCAGACTCCATCAGTTCCATCTATGGTGGTGGATATCCCAGTTACATTTAAAATCAAGCAAATGCGTTGGATTGGATGACCTCTAAGGTCCCTTCTGGTCCTAAATCTCTGCTCCTATTTTTTCCAGTGTCTTTTCTCCTAATAAAAGTATGCTGTTGTTGTTTTCTACTTAGTTTGCTCAAAGAATTTGTTTCATTCATTTAGCAAATACTTATCAATACAAATAAATTTAACTAAACAAATGAGTACTAATGGCTTGAGCTAGACTAAAGACAATTATATCAATTTTCTATCTCCCAGAGAGGTAGGCATATGTGATTTATTCTTCTCCTTTTGCCTTTTTTTAAGCCCATAGGTCTTGGAATCAATACTGTGTAATGGTTCCAAGGCAGAAGAGTGGTAAGGGCTAGGCAATGGGGGTCAAGTGACTTGCCCAGGGTCACACAGCTGGGAAGTGTCTGAGGTCAAATTTGAACCCAGGACCTCCCGTCTCTAGGTCTCAATCCACTCCACTGAGCTACCCAGCTGCCTGCCATCCCTTTGCTTTTACACCAATGCTGAGGGCCCTATTCTTGATCTAGCCCAAGTAAACAGAGATAATTATGCTTTTTGGCTGAGTAGTATAAACATTCTCTGGACCCAGGATTTGTGCTAAAATGTAGGATGTGATGCTATGTTTCCTGGTTCCACCTTTTTCAGTCTAGGAATCAGTATGAGAGTGTGAGGTGGGCATGGGGAAGAAGCCACAGGGGCTCCACCTGTCCCCCTCAAACTAGTTGTTTTACTTTTGGCTAGTATCCAATCAGTGAATGACTATTGACATTCATGGAAATTTATAGGTGACTCAAGGATGATGGAAACGTGTGAGTCTTACTCAGTTGAAGCCTATTACCAGAGCTGAAGTACACATAAGAAATAGGTAACTGCAAATAATAGTAATAGCTAATGAGATATAATCATAACTAATGTTTATGTAGCTCTTTAACATAAGCAAAGCACTTTATTTATTTCATTTCATCCTCAGGAACAACCTTGTGTTAAATTCTTATTTTACAGCGGAGAAACCTACATGGAAAAATTAAGTGACTTGCTTAGGGTCATATAGTACCTGAGGCAGAATTCAAACTCAGATCTTTCTGACTCTAAGTCCCTCCCTCTCCTTACTGCACTAACCAGCTACCTCATGAAATAAATGGATGGGTTATAACTCAAGAGCAATGGGTTATAAATAGATACCCTGGATGCTATTCTGGCAACCTCAAAAAATGTTTCATGAAGGATAGGTGTAAAGGCATCACTGAAGATGAGTTACAGATGGTCTACAAGCAATACTGGAATACTCACATGGATGAAATGGACCCATTGAATTATTTATTGAATGTTTAAGTATTTATCATCTGCCTTCCATGCCTTCCAGTCCTAGGGTATATGCTATACAGGTCAACTGCTTCACTCTAGTCACATTTTAAAATTGTATTAGATACATAGAGATATATTGAACCTCTGGTGGGTGGGATAAATTGGAAAGAGAGTTCGTGAAGTCTCAACATTTTTACTTTATTCCTTACTCAATTCCTTTGTCCTCTTCCATTGCATGCAATAAAAGCAAAATCTCCTGGGTTCTCAGAAAACATGAAGATGTCACTCCAAGTTTTACTAGCAATTTTGCTCTTCATTAATTATAGTGAAGTTTAAAAAATGTGTTGGGAATCCCAAGACTTTGGGTTTGTATCCTACCTCTGCTATTCAGCAACAAGGTACATGAACTCAGCCATGTGACCTTGACCAAGTAACTTTAATTGCTGTGTCTCATCCTTCTAAATTCTAATAATAGGAGTTATTAATCCTTTTGTAGATGTCATGGAACTCATCGACAATCTGATGAAGCCTATGGACTTCTCAGAATTATTTTCCCAAATGTGAAAACAATATATAGGATTACAAAGGAAATCAATTATATTAAAATGAAATTTATCTATCTACATTAAAACCAGGTTCACATATTTCAGATCAACAACCCCTTCATAAAGAGTTGACTTTAGCCATTTCTCAATTGGTAAATAGGCAATTTTCAGATAAAGAAATCAGAACTACCAATAAGCACATGAAAAAGTGTTCTACATCTCTTATAATCAGAGAGATGCAAATCAAAACAAGTCTGAGGTATCACCTCACACCTAGCAGATTGGCTAACATGACAGCAAAGGAAAGTAATGAATGCTGGAGGGGATGTGGCAAAGTAGGGACATTAATTCATTGCTGGTGGAGTTGTGAATTGATCCAACCATTCTGGAGGGATATCTGGATCTATGCTGGCACTAAAAGACTGTCTGCCCTTTGATTCAGCCAGAGCACTGCTGGGCTTATACCCCAAAGAGATAACAAGGAAAAAAAAAAACTTGTGCAAAAATATTCATAGCCACACTTTTTGTGGTGGCAAAAAATTGGAAAATGAGGGGATGACCTTTGATTGGGGAATGGCTGAACAAATTATTGTATATGTTGGTGATGGAAAACTATTGTGATAAAAGGAATAATGAACTGAATGAATTCCATATGAATTGGAATGACCTCCAGGAATTGATGCAGAGTGAAAGGAGCAGAACCAGGAGAACATTGTACACAGAGACTGATACACTGTGGTACAATCAAATATAATAGACTTTACTAGCCACAATGCAATGATTCAGGAAAATTCAGAGGAACTTATGAGAAAGAAAGCTATCTACAACCAGAGAAAGAACTGTGGGAGCAGAAACACAGAAGAAAAACAACTGCTTGATCACATGGGTTGATGGGGATATGATTGGGGATGTAGACTCTAAATGATCGCTCTAGTACAAATATCAATAATGTGGAAATAGATCTGGATCAATGGCACATGTTAAACCCAGTGGAATGGTGCTTTGGCTAATGGGGGGGGGGCAGGAAGAGGGGAGGGAAAAAACATGAATCATGTATTATTTAATCAATAAAATTAAACTAAAAAAAATAAAAAATAGTTGACCTTAATGGTTTTTATTAAAGTCCATTCAAATCTCTGAAATTTTATGTTCTATTAGTGTTCATTCATCCTATATCATATTACCAGCCATCTTGGGAAAAAGTGGAAGGATGGGAGGGAGAGTACATGGATTAGAAAATACCATACAATGATTATTAAAAACTATGCTTATATGTTATGTGGGGGGAAATTAACTTATTCAGAAAATAAAAGAACACTATAGGGGGAAAAAATTGCCCTGGGCTCTATGTAGTTTATGACTTGCCCATAGTCATGAAGATAGTAGAAGGTCAAAGGCAAGACCAGATTTTTCCTTATTTAACACTGGTCTTCCATGCTGCCTCTCTCCATCTTGATTAATCATTTTCAATGGCATTAAAAAGAGGGAGAATGGTACAGTAGAAATGGCAAAGATTTTAGAGTCAAAGGGCCTTCATCACAATCTTACCTCAGCCAATTTCCTGTGAAAAGATGGGCAAATCACTTAATATATCTAGGTTTTGGTTTCTTTATCTACAAAACGAGGGCCTTGGATTTGATGGCATCTAAGGTCTATTTAATTTGAGATTAAAGTTGATGGTATTATGATTTTAGAAGCAAGATACTAACAAAGAAGCATTCAGCT
Organism: Monodelphis domestica; assembly: GCF_027887165.1. Taxonomy (NCBI): domain Eukaryota; kingdom Metazoa; phylum Chordata; class Mammalia; order Didelphimorphia; family Didelphidae; genus Monodelphis; species Monodelphis domestica. The sequence continues at coordinate 182,738,368 of NC_077231.1, forward strand.
CAATGTCTTTGGTTTGTTGTGTAGAACTACACTGAAGAGTTCAAATTACAATTGATAACATGGAGAGTATCTAGAGGAGAACAACCCTAAAATGGTGAAGGCCCTTATGTCAATATTATAGGAGAGATAGTTGAATTAACTGCGAATGTTGAACATAGAAAAGAGAAGATCCAAAGGAACATGATAATTAACTTCAGATATTTGAAGAGCCATCATGTTTGACATAGAGATTAGACTTGTTATATTTGGTTCCAGAGAGCAGAACCAGTGGATAAAGGTTGCAAAAAGGCAAATTTAGGTTCAACATCATTGAAAATTTTCGATTAAAGCTGTCTAAAAGTAGAATGGACTGAACTGAGAAGTGTTCTACATTCATCCAATTCATAGAAGGTTCTACCTTCATAGAGGTCTTCAAAATGAGACTGGTCAAGTACTTTTGTTGGAAATGTTACAGGGAAGATTTCTTTCATAAATAGGTTGGACTAAATGATCTCTTTTAAGTCCCCTTTCAATTCTCAAATTCTGTGAAAAAATGAAAATGCTTAAGTCTAGCAGAATTTGAAGACATTTCACTGAAGGTCCTCCACTGATGCTGGTTTAAGAGCAAAGATTCCAAAGACACTGAAACACATATCACAAGAGATTGGAAAAGATTATAGAGAGCCCTCAGGTACCACTAAAAAATCTGTTGGGGTTAGCAGATAATAACTGACTTCAAAGCTGAATTATGCATTTCCTAATTTACTAGCCTGCATGGAATTGCTTATCTGCTTCCAAAGAAATATTATTCATCTATAGAATTAACAAAAAAAAGGAAATCCTCTGTGACTGGCTTGATGTCTTTAGTGTTTCAAAACTATTGATTTACATTTCTTACTCTTCACTTAAACTCTAAAGATTTTTTGAGAAGTGGTTTACAGAGATAGTTGTTTTTCCAAGGTTAAAACTTATGGAGTTTTTTCTTGAAATATCCTGGACAAATGAAATATTATCTGACTCCATTTGGTTCCTTTTGAAACCAAACTTTAAAAAAAAATTAATTTAAACTAGAGCTGGTTAAAAATAATTACCTCAAACCAGGTGAAAGCAAGCTTCTTGGCCACTTTATAATAAGAAAAGGTTTAACTAATTGAAACTATTTTAAAAAAATCATCTGGGTAGACAACTTCCAAGCCAAGTTTTTAGTGGATGAGCTCCAAAGTGGCTTGGATTTTAAATCTAAAAACTTGCTTTCTTACATTATAAATTCCAAGCTACAACATCATGACCCTGATGCTATAATTTTTTAAGAGAGCTAAGTGGCATTAGTACTATACATAATTATTTTACTGATGGGCAAAAATAAATGCCCATCACTTAGAGGAAATAGGATTTTAAGTAAGTTATGAGAGCCCTTTTTTTAGAATTATGCCAATCATATCCCCAATCTTCACTGTGCAATATGTAATACACCAACTTTTGGGATACTTGCCTAATGCAATATTAACGATTTGAAATGGTTTCTGATTCACTTTGAGATATGGACCTAGGATATTAGTGCTTTAAAAATATGGTAAATAAACAAACACCATCAGAATGACAAAAGATCATAATAAAAGTGATCTTCTCAAATGATTTTTCTGTTCTTTCCAGGATTTTACTGATCAAGGTTTGAATATCAGCCATCTGATGTTCGTGCCCAAGAAGCTTAAACAGCAGTTTTCCCTGCCAATTTAAACTTTTACTTTTTAATGAAGAATTTAAACCAGAAAAGTTAAACATTTCTTGGTCTTGCTTTTGAACAGGACACAGAAGTTTGAATTGGCACCGGACAATGAACAAACCAGTCCTTTTCAGCTTTTACTGAACCCAACCAGAAGTTTTACTTGAATCTTTACAATTTTTCTGGACCACAAAACATTAACAGGCAAAAAAAAAAATGGACAGCACCAAACAAAAACATTAAATAACTAAGGAATCTTTGAGGAAAAAAAACATAAACATTCTTTTTATTTAAAAATTACCATGCTCTCTCTCCCCATAAGAGAAATTCCTCTTTGGATTAAAACCTCAGACTTTTAAAAAATACTAAAAGAACATTCTATGCCATAGCACATTATAGACTGTACATTTTATTCCAGTGAGTGGGCCATTGCAGAAAGACCATTTCCTCTGTTTAAACAGTATTACGATTTGTTGGTACTATTTAAATCTCTGAGGATGTTTATGCATGGAGAATTCACTAGTTGTAACAAATCTTCCAGTATTGGTCTTGATTTCAGACATTTGGTATGAGAAAAACATTCTGACTAATTCCCTCCCTTCCTTTTCCCTTTCTCCCCACCCAATTATCCAGAGAAAGAAAAAATAAGACATTAAAAGAACAGGAAATGTTTTTGTTTGTTGTTGATGTTCTTCTTAGGAATTGACCAGCTATTTCTCCATATCTGTGTCTTTCATTTCCCAATGCATCATGAAACTGTTTATTTACTCACCCAGTTTAGAGAAGCAAATTCTCTTGAAAAGCTATTCAACATCCTTATTTATCCTTTTAGTTTCAGTCGGGGTAACTTTTGAACCTCCTAATTTCCTCAAAAGGAAAGAGAAAAAGTCAATTCTTTTCCTCTGTGGAAAGGGAAATGATACATCTCAAGTCATTGGTCTCAATTCTGGTATCTTCCTTATAGCAATGAAAAAAACAAACAAACAAATAAATTAGCTACATCTGGCCTGGGTGAAATAATCCTCAATGAGTTATCCCATGGAGAAGGGAGTTATTAAGGTTCAGTGACTAGAAGGTCACAACCATAGAGTCAGGAAAGCCTGAGTTCAAGCCCTGACGGATGCCACTTACCTGTGTGATCTAGTGCTAGTTAATTGAAATTAATCTTTAATTTCATCTTTCTAAGACTGTAATTTGTAATGAAGTAGCAGATTGGGATGATAAAGAGTACAAGTAAATGCCAATTTGATATTGGGGATTACCTGTCCAGACATAACTACCCTACCACACACATCCACATTCACACAGTGTTCATGGAGGAAGATAATAGCTACTATGAGAGGACTGTAGTGAAATGAAGATAAAAATAATAATGTGTGATGTTAATATAGTGTTTTTAAAGTAAGCAAAGGACTTGATAGATACCATCTCATTTGAGCCTCACAACACTGACAGATAATGATGCTGTCCTCCCTCTTTTACTGAGGGAAACTGAGGCAAAAACAGTTAATTTCCCATTGGCCATAGAGCCACGGTCCATTTCAGCCAAGCTGAAATGTAGTATTTGAACACAGGCAGATCTTCTTGATTTAATCCTCTACACCCTTCTGCGGAGTATGTGCATTTCCATGACTTTATCATAAAAGATCCTTATAATATAAAGTCTTCAGGATATGTAGTTCTACAATATAGTCCTATTTCTAGATGGACTGAACCAGTTTTTCTGTGATATAAAGTCAGCGTCGAGTAGAGAGCCTGGCATATGGTGAGTGTTTAGCTGAAGGAATGAAGCACTGAAGGAATCATTTGATAGGTCTCTCTTGATCAAACTATCTCCCATGTTATGATTCCTGGATTCCTACTTTTAAAATCAGTCTTTTGGATCAAGGGGTTCAAGCAGTTTGGTTAAGTGAAAAAAGCAGCCCATTGGAAGTCAGATCTGTATTCTCCACGGATCTCTGCTGCTAACTAGTTCTGTGACCTTGGGACAAATCACATTGCCCCAAATGGGTCTGCTTCCTCATCCATCAAATGATTCATTAGATCCCAGATATGAACCTCATTGGATACAGAAGTCCATCATTCAACTGCAAAACCTCAAGGGGCTGAATATGATAGCTTTTCCTACGGATGGTTCTCTTGATACCCTCTAGGCATATTTAGTAAGCTTTCTCATTCTTGTCGATTTAGTCAAGAGAATATTGAATATAGAGTCAGAAGACCTGAATTCAAGTCCCACCTCTGTGCCAAGTGACCTTTTCAGACTCAAATGCTCAGCCGCAAAATTGATGAGGATAAAAATATTATCTTATAATTAGGGATGTAAAAGATAATGTAGGTTAAGTCCTATCTAAATGTAAGCTGTTGTTATTATTATTATCATGTCACACCATCTGCTGAGGATGATTAAATACTTGTTCATCGATGGCATATTCAGATACGTGAATAAACTTGAGTGTGATATTTGGCTGAGTAGAGCTTGTATTTCACCATTTCCTGTTGGCATTTTACATATTGATTTAACGTCTGTAGCAGCTTTGAGGAAGATGGTTGGTATTTGGTGATTGATTTCTAGAGACAAAAATTTTAATCATATATTTCACAATCCCAGTTAGTCTTTTGCAGGGTTTGGTTGTGTGTGCCCACGTGTGTCTATGTATGAATTGTGCTGCTCATAAACAACACTGTGGCAGGCATTGGCACTTCCCCAAATTACATCATTAATAAAACAGCATTCATGCCACCAGAGATCATTAACATTTGTTTGGCACAGTGCTGTACCCCATAGGAGATCTGAGTCATGAAGAGCAGCTGTCAACTCTTCTGATTACTACTTGGCTTTAATGCAATTGCCTGACCCTTGTTGTCAGTTCCCACCTAATACAGCTGTTATTTGCTGCTTTTAGAAATACATCAGATTGCTGTAATTCTCTTATGCTGTGGCAACAGCACTACAAGAATCAAGGGATCTTAAAGGCATCTTCCCCATCTTCAAAGATTAACCATGAATAGTTTCCAGAAATACAGGATAGACCTTTCATGTTGTAATTCTCTCTCTTTTTGTGAGGAAAGAAAAGTTGGTCTATCTTAAAGTAGAATTGTTGTTAAGACATTTCAGTCATATCCAAACTCTTCCTTTTCTTAAATTAAAAAAAAATTAAATTTAATGCCCATCTTTTCTTGACGCCATTTGAGGTTTTCTTAGCAAAGATATTGGAATGGTTTACCATTTCCCTCTCCAGATCATTTTAGAGACCTATTTGTAACAAATCTAGATCTCTTCAAGGCAGCTAGGAGGCTCAATAGATAGAACACTGGACCTGGAGTCAATAAGACCCAAGTTCAAATGTGGCCTCAGACTCTTATCAGCTGTGTGACCCAGAGCAAGTCACTTAACCCTATTTGCCTTAAGCCCCTGGAGAAGAAAATAGCAAACCACTCCAATATCTTTGCTGAGAAAACTCCATGGAAAGTGTTGGTTTGCTATGGCACAGGGGATTATGAAGAGTTAGACAACAATAATAGATCGCTTTGATTCTCTTTGGGTGATTCACAACTACAATTCTGTGCCATAGACATATTTCTCACCCAAATAGCATGACTGAAAGACTAGAGGATGGGAAAATTAGGTGCCTCAGTGGATTGAGAGGCAGGCTTGGAGATAGTGGGTCCTGGGTTCAAATCCAGTCTCAGACACTTCCTATCTAGGTCACCCTGAGTAATTTAACCCAATTACCTAGCTCTTACCACATTTCTGGAAGCAATATTTAGTATCTATTCTAAGATAGGAGGTAAGGGTTTTTAAAAAATCACTATAGGGTTCACAATTTCACAATGGATTTAACATATTCATATGCATGTTTGTGTATGTACATATACACACATAGAGAGAGAGTAAGAGAGCAAGAGAGAGCATTGGTAAGCATTTCTTAAGTGTTGACTGTACACTAGTCTTCGTCTTAGGACTTTGACATTCAGAGATAAAAGAATAAGTAAATATACATCTCTGCTTTGAAAGAGATTGCTATCTGTTGAAGGAGACAAGTAAATATATAAGCATATACATAATCAATATGTGCCATTTAAGCCCTAAATAAATGTAAGTGTTAGTCGGGAGGGGGCATTAACAATTCAAGGAGATCAGAAGACACATTGTATAGGAGGAGGTACCTGAAAATTTTTCTTTTTTTAATTTTTGGACAACTAGGGTTAAGTGACTTGCCCAGGATCACAGAGATAGGAAATATCTGAGGTCAGGAACTCCTGCCTCCAGAGCTGGTGCTCTAGGCACTGGGTCACCCAGATCTTCTCATGAATAATGTCTCAAAATGAAATGACTACAAGGTGAGGAGTGCTTGTATTCCAGGCTTGGTGGATGGGCAGTACAAAGGGATGGAAATGGGAGATGAAGGACAATGTGAGATAAACAGTGAAAAGTTTAGTTTGGGTGGTTTGGACAGAGCAGGAAGGGACGAAGTTGCGAAGTAATAGGTTTGAAGTAAGTTGTGAAGGCTTTAAAAGCCAAAGAGGAGTTTGTGTTGGACACTACAATTTATTCCAGAGGATAATAAGGAGCTACTTGAATATAAGGAGTTTGGGAGGAACTTAGATCTTAGTTTAAAGGAAAATCATATTAGCAATTGCATGGAGGAAGGAGTAGAATCTGAAGAAATAACCTATCCAGGTAACCACTGTGATGAAGGATGAAGATTGCAAAATTTGTTGCAAAAACTGAGAGATGCAAACCTTAGAGAATGATTAACAGGAGCATGTGACTAAGGGTCACATGGGAGCCTGAGCCTTGGGATCTGGGAAAATTCTATGCCCAACTGTGGTTTCATCTCAAAGTCTACTCTCCTGAAAGGACCTAAGGCTTGAAGAAGATTCTTTTTTCTTCTGTGACCAATAGAGGAAAGAGGTTTTCTGGATCTGGCTTCTGGCAGCATCAGTAAGAAGATCTCTGGATCTACTTGGACATCTACCAACTCAAGATCCTGACCCTATTTGATTGGGCTCCTGGTGTGAGACTTGGATATTGGAAAGTTAATGCTTAGCTTAGTAATATAGTTTAGATAATAAATAGATATTAGCTTTTAAATTAAGTATAAGTTTACTCCTAAACCCATTTTCCTTCCTACTCTTCCCAAACAATAAATCTTAATTTTGATATGTTCCCTCTTGTTCTTTCCTCACCCCAAATCCTACCATAACACCCCCCAAAGCATCTTGGGTGCCCCATGCTATGCACACTTCCTCTGCCCTCTCCCTTCCATATCTTGCTCTGAATACATTAACAAGTCATCAGTATCATTGCTTCCAGAAAGGCTAACTACTTCTTTTAACGATCCTTTGCATCAACTTATCAACTCCATTTAGTCACTGTTAACTAAAATCTCCCTCCATACACAGCAGTCTCCCATATGTATTGTCTTCTCCTATAAGAATGTGGGCTTCTTGAGGGTGGGGACAATATTTGTGTCCCTAAAATTTAGCATAGTATCTAGCATATAGCTTAATATGCATTTTTATTCATTTGTTCATCATTAAAAAGGGATAACAATTCTATTCTACATATCTTCCTAAGGTTTTATAAAACTAGAACTTCACAAATTTGAGTTATCTGTCTGATTTTCACCTCCATGGTTCTCAGTATCCTTGTATTTAAAATAGGGAGTTGGTCTAAGGCCACTTCCAACTTTAAATACAATATCCTTAGTGCAAAACACATTTCCTTACATTTTAATACAAAGACAGTTCCTGAAAATATCACTTTTGAGTAGAAAATTTACAAAAATATGGAACTTTCCCAGCACAAGTAACAATGTCAATGGTTAAATGACATGGTTGGCATCTCCATTATAACTTGTACAATAAATTATATAAGGCCAGTGTGTTTCACTGGTTACCAGGTTATGGGAGTAAAGAAAAATTATCCAAAGTTATCAAAAATGGCATAGCTCCATATCCTTTATTTGGACATAGGTTTGAGATTATGATTCTAGGTGAGAGTATATGGGCTGAATAAAAGAGATGTTGTTCTGAACATTTATTTATAAATATTATTTAATTTTGCCAAACTTATCGCTTAACTATTCATTGTAGTTATATGAAAAACCACAATTTGTAATGAAATCAGTTATTAATATATCACCTAGTTCATTTGGAGGGAAATGATAATATTTAGGGTAACTTCAAAAATTAATAAAGATGGCAAGAAAACTCTGGAAAATTAATTCTATTTCCATTTTATATTTGAGTAAGAAGTACTAGACTTAAAAAGACTTTTTAGTGTGCCTGCTGGGTTATCTTAACCAATCATGCTATACTTGGAACTCAGAAAGTTGATGGGGTTGAAGACACAAGAATGGCTTGATTTTTTTTCTACTCTGTTTCTTTTAAAAATATATGCCAAAGTATACCCTTACATTTCAAAGAGCCGTGTTTACGTGCCTAAATTCTATCCTCATGTGTCTTTGACTGAAAAGCGCATCTATCTTTTTTTCTTCTAGCTGGACATTCAAATTAGCATGTTCAGTGAACCCAACTGTGTGAAAACATCTCCAGGAATCTGACGGAATGTATGTGAGTAGAGTTCGTGAATTGAATCCACATTTATTTCACAAATGAATAACTGTTGTCTCCTGAAGACATTCCTTGATATCTAGAGAAATAAAGATTAAAAAATAAGTGCTTTAGAGGTAGTCAAAGAACCATTCCTCCTGGGGTTGGTTTTTACATGCTCAATTTAAATACAAGAGGTCAGAAAAGAATTCTCTCTCTCTCTCTCTCTCTCTCTCTCTCTCTCTCTCTCTCTCTCTCTCTCTCTCTCTCTCTCTCTCCCTCCCTTTTCTTCCCTCCCTCTCTCTCCTTCTTTCTTTTTCTTTCTCTTTTGATTTTTTATTTCTCTCAATCTCTCCTTTCCTCCTCTCCCCCTCTCTCTCTCTCTCTCCCCCTCTCTCTCTTTCTCTCAATATATATATATATATACACATATTTATTTGTATTTGTATATGTATACATGTATAAATATAAACACATAAATACATATACACCCATGCATGCATGCATACAGACAGATACACACACACTTAGAAGAATAGGTGCCTATTTTGTTTTTACATTGCCTCTGATCTCATTTGCTACAAGGCACTCCTGGTTAGGAAACTTCTGCTAATGTATAGTCTGCATTTGCTCTGACAATTATATTGCTACAGTTTCCTGAGCCACTTAAAGATTAGATAAATTGGCCAAGATCATCCAGTAAGTACGTGTGAGAGGCAGGCATTCCTGCCACTAAGGTCAGCTCCCTATCCATTACCCCACTGCCTCACAGGTCTACTGGTATAGATGTACAATAGCAGCACAGGGTTATTATTAAGCACTAGGTGCTGAGCATACACAGGCAGAAATATTAAACCATCTCTGCTTTTAAAGAGGTTATATTCTTTTTGAGAGAAACAAGAACATCATTGAGCATAGACATAATAAATATATGCAGAACAAATACTTAATAAATACAAAGTAGGTAGGAGAGGGCTTTAGCAGGTGGAGATGTCAGAAAGAGCTTGTCTAGAAGGAGGTACCTGAATAAGTCTTTAATCCAATTCCTGTCAGATGGCAGCAAAGATGTAGACTCTAAAGGGCAGCTAAGTGGTTCAATAGATAGAGCACCAGGGTTAGAGATGGAGGGAGGTCCTGGATGTAAATCTGGCTGCAGACACTTCCCAGCTCTGTGACTCTGGGCAAGTCACTTAATGCCCATCGTCCAGCCCTTACCACTCTTCTATGTAAACCTTAAAATTTCTTAGACTTATAAATGTTGGAAATTTCACCATTGGGAAATTTCATACTTGAAAAATTTCCTATTGATAGTGGGAACTCTATTGGAATGTGAACCCCATTGGCATGGGAGGTTCCTCCTCCTCCCTTCTTAAGATTACTTTAGGACAGAAACCATTTGCTAAACAATGGAAAGGGCTTTGACCTATGCTTAAGCACAGAACAGGAATTTCTCTGAGTCATGATTGATTTTAGAATTGATACAATGGAGATACTTGGAATGACAGAACCAGGTCTTGGAAAATACAATTTCCACCCTACTCAGTCCTAACAGGATTTACTTCACTGTGTTACTCTGAGGAGTGGGTTTTGTTAACCTTAAAGTGCTAAAGAAGTTAGATAGAAGAATATTTATAGATGTTCAGAGAAGGGAAAAATCACTATGTGGGAGAAAGCACTCAAATCTATATGCTTAGAAACACCACCAACACCACCAATGTTTGTATACATATTATAGCTTGTTGACGTATGTAAACTCCTTGAAGGGAAAAATTATTTTTTTCTTTTTTCTTTTCAGGGTCTAACTCAGTTCCTTGAGCATATTAAGTGCTTAGTAAATATCTAATTGAATTTAAATTTAAATTCCTCCACCAAATAGGAGAATATAGGTCCTGCCATGAAGAAATATGACAGAAGAGCACATGGTTCTCACTTTTAAAATTCTTTACTATTGTCATTATTGTATAAAAAGTTCAGGGAAGGAAATCAAGGTGGATAGTTTTCTTCCCAAAATGGAGGGCTGAGTGAAAACGTAAGGTGAAGACAATGAACCTCTCTGGATCTTCTGCCAGTTTTCCTGAGGAGTCAGGGAGAATTCATTAGGAGAAAAAAATGGAGAAAACAATGACTGAGTTACAGATGGGATAAATATAACAGTTTCTGTAGGTGATCATGTCATGCCATCTTTACTCTTTGCATCTCATCATGTCAGCTGTGATTGATTGCTTCACTTTCTCTGTTTAGTCCAGAGTAACTAGAATTGTGCTTACGATGCAAATGCATTTCCCTCTCTTGATCAGCACTTCAGGTCTATTACGTGTAACAGCAGCATAGGGAATCTTTTTCAGGTATTGAGATTATCCATGAGATAAAGAGCCCGGGTAAGAGGCCAGGAGAACACTAGCCAGAAGAAAATACTCAAGTTTTGCCTGGAGCTTTGTGGGAAGAGAATTACATGCCAACATTTTGGAAAACAGCTTAAAAATTCTACTCCCTGATGGCTCAGGAGGAAAAGTATAAAAAGCATGTAGAGGATAATAAACCTAAAATATCAATGTTGCCATGATTTAATGGCTTCAGGTAAGCTTTTGTGGCACTTACTCCTTGTATTCCACAGGATGGTGGTGAAGTCCTGAGAGCCCTGGACTGAGCATTAGAAAACCCACACATGTTTACTAGCTTTGTGACCTTAAGGTAGTCATTTAACCTCTGTTTGCCTCAGTTTTCTCAACTGAAAAATGGAATTCAAAACAGCATTTACCTCTCAGGATTGTTGTCAGGACAAATTTAGGTAATATTTATAAAAAGTATTAAGTACAATGCCTGCTAATCGTAGACATTGTACAAAAGCTTATTCCCTTTACCTTCTATTCCTGAGGAAAAAAGAACCTGAATATGAAAATCATAACAAACAAAAATGGATAGTGTCATTTTTTTAATTGAGTAGTTATATCTGATGCTATTTCATTTATGTAGAGAAATCCCAGTGTGGAAATTCCCTCCAGTGATACAAATTTCAATTGCTCTGTGACATCATTTTAGAGAGTAATCAGAGGTTAGGGGACCCACTTAGAGTCAGACAGCTGGCAGGGATCAGCATCTGAACTGCAATTCAAGTCTTTCAGCCTTTCTGATGCCAAGACTGGTCTTCCACACACCAAACCTTTGAACTTCTCACAAATATTTTAATTGATTATGTGTACATGCATAAATATTTGTGAGGTAATATATATGACTATGTATTGACATATTATGGCATGTATGTATACTTATTTGATATAGAAATTAACATAAAACAATATTAAAAAACATTTCTTCCAACGATTTTTAAACTAAGAATTAAAAATGGTGTTTTACTCAATTAGTAAATTCTCTTATTCTTCCATCAGTCCTAATGAATCCATAGATGACAACTCTATCAGCTTAGCAAACTGTTAATTCTTTGTAGCTTGAAGGTTATTGTGTTACTTTTATCTTCAGGGCCAATCCACTCCCTATCACAGGGTATCTTACCTTCTAAGAAAGTGATTATCCAGGTACTTACTTAGTTATCTCAGGAATGAGGTGGAAAGAAGTAGATTGGAATAAAACAATCGACTTAATTAAAATGGGAAGGGAATTACACCAACATTCAGACTCCAAAGATTTGGAATATTAAAATAGGTCCTTTATGGTTCAAGGTTTTTTGTGTTTTTTTTTTTCCTATGAAGTTTTATGTACTTATGATCTAGAGATTTGGATGTGTTGCAATATATAACACACTTAAGAGGTTAATTTGTGTTATTTTTATAAGGTCACAACAATTTCAGAGTTGTGTGTTCATGAATTTGGGGGAACAGAGACAAGATAAACTTGCACCCACACACATAAATTCAATTTGTTATATTGGGAAGAGTACTGGTTTGGAATCAGGAGAATTCTATTACTTGATCTCTTAGGTGGCTTCTAATTGTAAATTCTATTTTGCTGTATAATAATAACTGAAATGTATATGCCACTTGCAAAATGTTTAACCATGTTATCTCATTTCATCCTTATAATAACCTTTTGAGGTAAGTGCTATAATTTTATTGTCTTTTTTACAGATGAGGAAACTGAGACTCTAAGAACCCAAATGACTTCACTAGTAAATGTCAGTCAGCATTTGATTGATCTCCTTTTCTCCTGATTCCAAGTGCATTACTCATTACATTGTACCAAATGGCATATGTAATTCCTATACTAGCATTCCATTCAAATGCCTCCTTATAGCATAGAATGGACCTGGGATCTCAAAGATTCTGACAGGGTAGCATATATTCTAGCACTTCCTAGCAAACTAGACCAGTAATGGACCACATGTTTGTCACCACAGTCGTTAGATTAATGGATCAAGCTATTAACAGCAATACAATGATCCAGGACAATTCTGAGGGACTTATGAAAAAGAATACTATCCAGTTCCAGAGGAAGAAATGTTGGAGTAGACATGCAGATGAAAACCTATTATTTATCCCTTGGTCATTTGGGTTTTATTTTTATAAGATTATTCAATTAAATAATATGAAAATGTTTTACCTAAAAATACATGTATAACCCAGATTGAAATACTTATCAGCTCCAGGAAGGGTGAGGGAAGAAGGAAGAGAGACAATATGAATCATATAACTTTGGAAAAACATAATTAATTAAAAAAAACAAATGCATCAAGATTGTTATCTATAGAAGGAAAATCCATAAGGATGCAACAACTGTTACTTGATATACATTTATCCATGCAAATTCATTTTACATACATAAATAAAAAATGTATGTATATAAAATATATAGAATTGTATATATGCATATAAACACATATATGTGAGTAATTGAAAACATCTCTATATAAATGTATCTTAATATAGGTATATGTAGCTATGATATATAAGCACATGGAACCATGTATGTTATGGATGTATTACATGTAAATACATACTTCTATATATGAATTGCATTGTTCAGTTATTCAGTTGAATCTGGCTCTTTGTGACCCCATGGGTGCCAGGTCCTTCTATTATTATCTTCTGAATGATTCTCCATTTCTTCTGAAATCTAAGTTCAAATTCATCGCTTTTATGGCACTCTCTCATCCTCTACTGTCTCCTATTCTCTTTGCCTTCAATCTTTCTTAACATCAGAGTAATTTCCAATGAATCCTGTCTTATCATGATGTGGCCAAAGTATTTAAGCTTTAGCTTCAGTACCTGTCCTTCCAGTGAATATTCTGAATTAATTTATTTAATTATCAACTGATTTGATCTCCTTGCTGTCCAAAGGACTCTTAAAAATCTTCTCCAGCCCTACAATTCAAAAGCATTGATTCTATGGGCTCAACTTTCCTTAGAGTCCAACTCTCACAGTCATATATCGCTCCTGGAAAAAACCATAAATTTCAATATGCAGATCTTTGTCAGTAAGGTGATAGATCTGTCTTTTAGTACACTTTCCAGATTTGTTATAGGTTTCCTTCTAAGAGCAAACATCTTTTAATTTCATGACTGCAGCTGCTGTCCATAGTAATCTTGGGGCCCCAAAATATAAAATCTGATTTCTTTCATTTCTTCTCCCTCTGTTTCCAGAAAGTGATGAGACCAAGTGCCAAGATCTTAGTCAAGCCAGCTTTTATACTCTCCTTTTTCACTCTCATCAAGAGGTTTGCTTTCTGCCATCAGAATGGTATTGTCTGCAAATCTTTGTTGATATTTCTCTTGGCAACCTTAATTTCCACTTTCCTTCTTTCTACAGCTATTTTGTAAAGCCTTATAAGACAGTCATTTTGCTTTTTTCCTCTGCATTTTCTTTGGAATATATTGTTGTTGCCTCTCTTACAATATTGCTAACCTATGTCCATAGTTTTTTAGTCACTCTATTTATCTTAAATCTATTCATCCCCTCAACTTCATATTCATAAAGGATATTATTTAGGTCATATTTATAGGACTTTATTGTTTCTCCTACTTTCTTCAATTTAAGTGTGAATTTTACATTAAGAAGCTCATAATCTTAGTTAACATCAGCTACAGATTATATAGAGCTTCTTCACTTTTGGCTACAAATAATGAAATAAATCTGATTTTGATATTGACCATCTGGTGATATCCATATGTGGAATCACCTTTTGGGCTATTAAAAAAGAGTATTTGCTATGACCAGTGAGTTTCAGGGGGTTTCTTGGCAAGGATAACTAAGTGACATTTCTTTCTCCATCTTGTTTTACAGATGAAGAAACTGAGACAAGCAGGGTTAAGTGACATGCTCAGACTCACATGACAAGTAAGTGCCTGAGACTGGAGTTGAACCCAGAAAAATAATTCTTCCTGAGGTCAGGTGTTTTATCCACTGGACTATCTAATTTTCCATTTTCATGCATGTATATCTGAATATATGTATAAATATTTATATACATATATATCTTTCCATGTATTGTAGAAAAAGGAATTCTTTATTCATTTTTTAATTTAACGAGGGACCTAGAGGTCCTCTTACCATAAAAATGTGTAGGGATTAACCAGCCCACAATGACAGGAAGTAGAAATCATAGAGACAGGAAGGAGGAACCATAGAGATAGGAAGTAAGGTAGAAAAAGAGTATTAAAAAAGGAGCCACCTTCAGTTGGTTGAGGGCGGGCAGTAGCTGACAGGGCTACAGTTGCAGAAAAGTTGACTGCTGGGCATGAGTTGGTCATTTGAGATTGGTTGCTGGTGATGTGGGTTGGTGATTAGTTGGTGGTTTGTGTTTAGTTGCTGATATATAAAGGCAGACCTGAGTTTACTGAGAGGACTTTTTTGGCTTTAGCCTTTAGAGGGCTTTTTGGATTGGGAATTTTTTGGCTTTTGGTTTGGGCTGGTTTTTTTTTCTTCCTTGAACATTTTGTAAGGTAGCTGGTCTTCATTGACAAACCTAATTGGGGTTGGATTAAACAATGATTGGGTTGGTTTTGACTGGACTGGATTGGGTTGAAACTTTGTGGGTGGTTGTTATTATAGGCAGTTAGAGGCAATTATAGGTATATATAGGTAGCTTTAGATAGTAATTATAGGTAGTTATAAGATAACTAGTCTAGACAGGAAATTTTCTTTCTCTACCTCTTTCCTATATTTCTCTCCTTTAATATATTCTTTTATCTCTATTTTAATTAAACTAAATTGTTCATTGTTAAAAGGTGCTAGAAGTTTTTCTTTTTCCTCTGGCTTAAAGGGATAATATGAATTTACAACTCTACTATATTCTCATTAAAACTTAAATTATTAAAAGCTGCTCTCTTATTTTGTCAAACTCCTAATTTAACCCTTACATTTAATTGGCAACCACAAAGGCACTCGAACCCTCAATCTTCTGGTCATTTTACTCACTTTTTGCTGAAACTATCCCTATGTCAAATTACTAGCAGTTGATTCTGTTACAACTGTTGATCCTTTTATGGTAAACAGCACCATCGACTTACAGAAAGTAGAATGACAAACAAAATTAACAATAGATTAACTATGATTCTAGGTAGTCTAGTTCAAATTGCGATGCTGTTTCTTGTCTATCTGAAATAGCTTATTATCCAACTTAATATATCGCAGTGGCTTTATATAGCACTGTTCTTAGCTGTACATATTGTGATAGGAGACTTGGAATTTTGCCTATTCCTCCCTAGGGACAAACAGAATAATAGTTTTGCTGAAATAAAAGCTCACCTTGAAGAAAAACTGGAAAATAACTCAAGTAAACTTATGAAGCTAGAGGAGAGTTTAGGGGATCTCAAGACTTATGTAAAAAAACATTAAAAAAGGCTTGAAAAATCCCCAGAGTATAAAAAAGAGATTTATCTCTCAACATTCCTTCATCATTAGAGCCGACTCAGTCTCTGTCCAGTCCTGTGCCACTTAATTCTGCTCATACTAAAACTACCTCAATACCTTGTCCTGTTCTATCTCTAAATCTATCCAAACTCCTCCCACTCGACCTATTTCTCCACCTACATTTATTACCTATTCTATGGCAACTCAAGTAAAAAACAATAGGCAGAAACCAAAAATATTCCAGTTACAAGTCTATTCCCCTTAAAAGAAGTGCCCAACTTTAATAAGTGGAGATGTAATTTCACTAAGGCATCATATACCATTCTTCCCCCAAGATATTCAGAGATTCAAGCAAAATATCCCATCTTTTGATGATGATCCAATTGTGATTATTAAAAAGGTAGAGAACATTTATCACACATATGGATGGATTGATAGTGATAATTTGCCCCAAGCTTTTTTGACAGAAAGAGAGAAAAATAAAATTGTCTCTATTGTCAATCAGGCTCAGGAAAGGAGAGAAGTTCATTGGCCTCCACAAGACCCAAAATAGAATCCCAGCAATGAGCAAGATTACACAAAACTATGCCAGACTAGAGAGGCATTATTAACCTCACTGAGGGCTTACTCTGATAGGTCTTGTATATGGACAAAATTTGAAAATCTTAAAACCCCAACGAAAATCTGTCCCAATTTATGGATAAAGTTATCGAGTTAGGTGATATATATATATGGATCTTGCCAGAGAAAGGGATGACAGACAAATAAGGAGATAGTTTGTGAAAAACTATTGTAAAATGGTCAAAGATTATTTTAAGACCAATTGTCCTAAATGGGCTAGTATGGACCTTAAAGAATTGAGGAAAGTATCAGTTTGTGTGTTTAACAGCCACGAAAAGAAAGATGAGGAGAAGAGTGACTTATTAGAGACATTAAGGAGAGAAATTAAAATTTAAAGGAAGAAATTGAAAGAGAAAAAGCAAATCAAGCAGTGGCCATAACCTGTTTGCAAGAATACACAAATCAAATCAAACACAAATGTGTTACTTCTGTGGAAAAAGGGGTCATATAATGTTAAACTATAGAAACTGGAAGCAGGTACTCAATAACATAAATTTTAGAAATAATGAGAACACTAGGAATAACAACTTTAGAAATAATAACAATTATAGAAATAATATCAACAATAGATTTAGAAATCTATTTAAGCATTTAGAAATACTAAGATAAATGAGGCAGCAACTACATGCAATGTATAAATGAATATATATTCTTATAATCTTTTTTATTGGTATGTTGCAACATTTACATAGGAGCATCTAGGTGCTAGAGTAGATGGAGAGCACTGCACTTGGAAGCTGAAAAATCGTAGTTCAAATCCAACCTCAACACAATTATTAGCTGTGCAACCCTGGGCAAATCACTTAACCCCTATTTGCCTCAGTTCCTCATCTGAAAAATGGGAACACATGAGAGAAGAAAATGGCCAACCATGCTAGTATCTTTGCCAAGAAAGCCCCATGGGATCACATAGTCAGACAAATTTGAATGAGTGAACAACAAAAACCATTGACATATGTGTATGTCTATGTTCTATGTATATAATTATGTACCTAGGGTATGTCTATGTTCTATGTATATAATTATGTACCCTAGCTATCTTATATAAAATTCTATAATACTTTTTCATGTAAAAGAATGGTGGGTAGCAATCATGAAAATACATGGTTTTCCTATTCCCTTAAACTTATCTCAACCTACTCATCCCCATACTCACCATACCACTGATCTTTTCTGTTACCTTTATAAAATCTGAGTTTCTTCTCCCTTTACTTTCCACCTAACTTGAGCTAACTATAAAATACAATATTTTGATTTATGACAGGAAGGTTTCCTAGGGAAGCTGGACACTAAATTGTTCAGTGGAATCTTTATCCTTTGATTATGTAGTTGACTGAACAAAAGTGTTTTGATTCATTCTGTTCCAATTTAATTCCATTTTCAACTGACCCAATAGCTGACCCATTTTTATACTGAGTATCCTCAGGAAAACAAAAAATACAGTGATACTTGTTAATCATGACATTTTGTAGTTCATGTTCCAAGGCCTTGGTTTTACAAAAATGAAGAGCAAAAGTTATGCAAATAGATGGTTTGCCATATTCCCTTGAACATATTCAGCAGTAACACTATTTAACCTCCATTGTAAGTAAGACTAGTCAAAATTTTATTAGAACAAAATGAAAAAAGTGCACTTTTGACTTTTTAATGGTCTTTATTCTGTAAAGATTAGAAATTATATTTCTATCTCTTTTCTGCAGCTGTTTCTCCACAGCGTTTTATCTTTTTTTCTCCTATCTTGTTAAAATTCTTGGAGAGGATCAAGGGCAATGGAAACATTTTTAAGTTATTTCAAATTTTGGAACATGTAAATATGTTTGAGCATAGTTCCTTTTATGTATATATATATATGTATATATATATATATATATAGTTGGTGTGTGCCTGGTAATATTAATAGTCAGATCATAAGTCTGTTGAGTGGTTTGAAATATGAGGTTTAGTTCATCAATAGACAGTAGCTGAAATAGTATGTCAAAATTGTCAAGTATTATTGAATATTATTTAAAGTCCCATATTCCATGGGCAAATCTTTTAATGTAGCATTCTCTATCACATTTTTTGTTCTTTTAGTTATATCAGTTTGTTGGGTGGGAAATAAGGAGAAATTTCAGTGCTTCTATCAATGCACAGAAAAATAGAATTCTGTGTTAGGAAACACTTCAGTATAAAACTACAGGATAATTAGAAGGGATATGTGGCAGTAAAGATATTTTAGCTCTTACATTTTTTATCACTTTGGGGCTATTTTTTTCCTTTTCCACTCTTATTACTAACCTTTTTATAGAAAATTGGCTTACCAAGAATTTATGAATTAATAAGTCTATTATAATGATGAATGGTAATTACCATTTAAATCCTGACTCATTCATCAGCTTGTTCACCATATGTCAGGTGACATGAGTGTATGAATACTTGTCGGGTGAGTATTTTTCAGCTGATTGTTATACTTGCTTAAACTTGAAATCCTTATATCATTTTTAAAGTATAAAAATACAGGTAATTTAGGAGAGAAATTGAAGACAATTCTTAAAATAACATTAAAAAAACTTACTGCCACCTTTTTAGAACAATAATTCTTAGGTTCATGCAGCAAATAGACAATAGTTACATCAAATGATAACTTTATATAAAGACATTTTCTTGAGCTTTAGGGTTAGAAATGTGATATTTTACTTACTAGTTACCAGTCACAACTCAGTGTCATAAAGGAAATTTGGCTTTGAATACATCAGAGACCTCTGAGAAATGAGTCAGCACGCGTGATCCTGCTCCACTATGATGAGATAACCACTTTTCAAAACTACTGTTTGCATTTTTTTCTTGCAATTTAAGTCAGCAAAGGAAGATTAGTAGATTTGAGGAATAGAGGTGGAGTCGTGCAAAGTTTTTAATTATGAGAATCAAAACAGCAGGATTTGTCCTCATTCACAGGTTGCATATGGTGTTCACCCACTGGGTAAAAGTCAATCACTATATTTGGAGATTGGAAACATTTTGTTAAAACGAAGACAATTCTATTTTGTGAAGATGTCTGAATCTTTAAAGCAGAAGCTCTTCTATTTCACTCCAGGTTCCAGTGAAGCCTTTTTTATGTGTGAAAATAATGCAGAAACTGAGAAGCCAATATATGATTGGGATCCTTGGGTTGACTTTACTTCTTTTCCAAAGCCTCCTATAACTAGAAGAGATATAGGAAGATATTAGCGATTGTATGCTCACCAAATAAGGCTGTGTTAAGCTGAAGTTTATAATTCCAGTACTTATGATCAGACCTCATTTAAAGCACACATTTTTACAAGCCTGGCAAACATTTATGACATTGAGAGTCTTCTTCTCATCACTTGTTCACTCCACATTTTTTCTTTATTATCCATTGCACTTCTTCACACTGCTTTTTATAATTGGGTGGGAAACTCAGATCCTGCATATGCAGGTGTTGTGAAATCATTCCACTATCTATTGAACTATCTATTGATTCACCAAAATGGCTTTCCAGCCATTGACGATCCAGAAGTAGGTGTCATTCTTTTTTGTGATACCATGATGATGAGGGACAACTGACCAGTTTTGTCTAAGATTCACGATATTATAATGATTGTGCCAGTGAAAATACATCCAAAGCAGCAATGTGAAGCAGTCAATCAACCCATGACATCTGGTCCAAATCAAGTGTTTTGTTTTTTAAAGGAATTCTATTTCTTATGGGAAATGCATGAAACATGTATCAGTGAAACCAAAGAGAAAAAAAGTATGTTTTTGAAATAACCAAAGTCATCCAATAATTTAGTTCTAAGACTGGATCTTCTATTTTGATTTCTTTCAGAGTATCTTTATTTCCCAGTTCTTTATTGTGCTTTCTTCAAATTTTTGTGGGTCTTCAAAATATTGTGCTGAGGGTTTATTGAAATGTGTTTGTCTCTGGATATGGAGCATTTTGTTATTGAAACTCTTTGTCAGCTTTCCAATGACCATCCCTGTTGGCAGTATCACTACAACACAGAAAGTTTCCATAGCTGGATTCACATTTTCAAACTTGAAGCCCACAATTTTGGATTATTTGTCAGTGCTCAAATAAGGACTAGACCCAATAGGTTATATTCAGTGGTTTTATATATTGTACTCAATGTATTTAATGTCCCAGACTAGATTTACTTTTCCATATGGATTTCAATCCCCAAACACATTACATTAAAATATATCATGCTAACGAGATGATAAAGTAATAAAGCTAGTTTTCATGTAAGCCTACTAAAATACTTCTAATTTCTTTTAAGTCAGAATAAAAATAACAACATAGAACTATTACAACATCAGCTACTTCTCCATCATCTTTGACCAATGGACCCACATTTTAGGGTACTAAATGCCTTCAATTTGCTGTATGTAAATAATATATATATATACACATATATATATTAAGCAATTAATAAATGTTTCCTGATGATTAAGACTCTTCCAGCTCTAGATCAATAATTGTATCATCCCATTAATACCCTGGATTCTTGACCCCATTCCTTTCAGTATGCTATGTTGTTTATTCAGGAAACTGAAACTGAAAGATGGAAAAAGTCAAAGTTAGACTTGGAAAGAGGAGGAAAAAGAGGAGGAGGAGGAGCAAGAGGAGGGGGAAGAGGAAAAGGAAGAGGAGAGGGAGGAGGAAAAGGAAGAGGAGGGGGAGGATAGAACAGTGTAAGATAATACTATGAAGGATGAGGCTAAAAACTCTGCTGCTAAATGGAAGCAGGTAGAGTTCTTGGCCTAAGGCAGCAGCCATCTTTCATCAGTTAAGGTTAACCACTACCAAAAGGAGCTGGATAGCAGCCTTATCCCCCCAAAACCACTTATTTTGAGGAGTAGGAGCAATATTGCTAGGTCTTGAACACTGTCACTAGGAAAAGATATTGTCAGCTGGTTATAAAGTCAATCAGAAAATAAGATCTAATTTTTAGAGGCCAAATGGATCAATAAGTCAAAGATGGAGATATTGAGTGGTGGTAATAGTTGTAAGAGGGAAGCAGTGCTCCTAAAACACATATTAAGTATGAGACGGTGATTTTGGTCTATGAACGTTAACTGACTCAATAATTAGAAGATTCTTTTATACTGTCTACCCTGAAGTTTCTGTCTCTTTTCCTGCTTATATGACTTTATATATCAAGGAGCCTTTGAATGAAAAGATGTTATAGAGAAACTGAAAACATGGAGAAGCCTACAAAAATTTCTGATGAAAAAAAGAAAATAATTTTCAGTTACTTTAGATTAAATGGAGTGTTAGCTTATGTAACTAAAACTTTTCTTCAGTTTTAAACTGAGGCATATCAGTGGAGGGAACAGAGAGCCAATTTATCTGTTTGCAGGATGTGGGAGTCAGATTCTATCAGGATGTAAATCACTTCCCATGAGAAAGGAAACACTGATCATCTGTATATGCTTCCTTAGGACACTGAAAAATGATTCATTTTAAGTATTCAATGGTACCCTGGTGCCCTGAAAGAGTTAATGCATTTTCTAAAGAGCCTTTATACTCTTCATGACTCCTTTAGATACTTAAAATCTGACTAAACAAATATTAGTTGATGCTGACAATGACTCATGCTCCTACCACTTGCTAAATTCATTTTGCGGACTGCCCAGACTTTTAATTTCCAAGGCTGTCAATCTGACACCTTTTATCAACAATAAAAAAGAAAACCTTGAGCACCAGGAAAGTCTGTACATCCTATTCCATTTGCTCATTTATCTAGAACTTATTACCAGGGCAAGCAGTTCTTTGTATCACTTGTAGAATAAAAATGATGGCAGAGAGAAAGAGAAAATTTACATGGGGATGACAGAACTATTAGGAGAAGAAATGTTGATGGTACATGGTTAGGAAGCTACATGTTACTTAATAAAGATTATGTGCAAATTGGAATAGGATCTGGGATTTCTTCAATTAAATTTTAAGGTGAGCTATAGCCTTTCCAGGAAGAAAATTTTCATGGTCTACTTTTAGTTTTGTTTGCTTTTTGGTTATTTGGGGTTTTTTAGGTCTGGACCTGTGATTTCTTTGGTTTGGGAACTTCTTGGCATGGAAGTTTGCTTCTTGAAAAAAAATCTAAAAATGAACCTTATTCAAATAATATAATTAGAGCTACTGACTGGGGAAAAAGTACAGAAAATAGATAAAACTATTCTTTTGGACATTATTGAGACACAGTGCTTGGCACAGAGGAGGATCTTAAAAGATGCTTGTTGATTGACTGAATAAGGAAGCAATAGAATACATAATATTGTTGATAAAGGAGATAAAATTTGTTTCATGCAATGGTATAGATCCCCAATTTCATTGGAATAAGAAAATTTGGTTTTGAAACTCCCCCCATTGAGGACAAATGACAATCTTCCTGTAACACACAGTCTTAGGGAATAGCCCAGCCCATAATTAGTTTAACTGACTTGTAAATGGTTAAACAGTATGAATCAGAATCATGACATAAACTCAGTTCTTTCTAAAGACAAAATTAGCCATTTGTCCACTAAGATTTGTTGTCATTTAGTCAATTAGTCATTTAGTATGCATATATATGCATATATATATATACATATATATATATATATATATATATATATATATCATGGGTAGATAGATGGATAGGTAACAGATCAATGATAGATAAAATACTGTGATTTCATCAGTACAGATATCTCCTAAGTGATGAAGCTAATACTTCATGATGGCGCCTCCTCTGCAACTTATAGAGTCTTAGAGAGTTGACTAGAATTCTAAGAAAATAAAGTCACTTACTCAGAATAATACAGCCAACGGGTATCAGAAGCAGGCCTTGAACCGAGGTCAGCCTAGCTTCTCAAGTCAGTTCTCCATCCCCAAAGCTCAGATCCCTCTCAAATGCATGCACATCCCTATTTGAATTTTCCATATAGGCTTACAGAAACAGAAACAGCAAAGGTACAAAAAATAATGACTAAAAGTATTTTTTCTCTTCTTTTTTGTGATATCAGATCCACTGTGGGTTTAACAGTTCATAAACTGAAGCCAACTTTCTGATTGATCATTTAATTCTTGAAATGTAACCATAAACTTAGGGGGGAAATATCTAGATATTAATCCTGGCAGCAGGCAGCAATTCTAGGCCCAGAAGCTTAATGGGGCTGAGCTGAATGGGACATAACAAGGCTGCTATCCTAACAAAATACAGTCTGTGTCCCTCAATGGATAAGGAACATTCATTCCCTATAAGCAATGGGAGGACATAAAGCAATGGTTAAAATGAGTAATGTTGCATAACTAAATTACAGGGTTTTTTGCTCAGCTCTGCAACAGAGTATAAAATGGCTCCAACCTGGAAGTATTGTTTTAATCAGGGGTCTGAGTGGAGCAGCCCCTCGTACTTTTGAAAAATCTAAGTTCGGTACAATGTTTTCTTTTATAACCCCTGCCTCTCTAAAACAATATTCACAAAAGCTCCGTGTTCATTTTAAAGTTACATAAAGGAGCTGGGGAGACATGTGGTTTTTAAAGACTTAACTTTTAATTTTAGGAAAAAAGCTTTTGAAGGAATTTAGAAGTGAATTAATTTGCAATTTGATCTTAACCAATGTTCTTTTAAAAATGAAGATCTTTAACTTTGGCGACTGCCCTGGAAAATCATTATTTTTTCTAATAGAGCTACACAATTTACATGATGTATGACAAAGCTTTGGAAGGCCATTATTGGTTTGACTGGGGGCTTTGTTACACAGTATGGGAGGCTAGAGCTCTGTATTTAGCCATCGAATGAACACAGCAGGGTTGGCAGCATGGCATGATTCTCCATTTTATCTCACCAGCATGAGTCAGCCATGACCTAGAAGGCTCACCTGCAGAGAAGATGGCTTGGTCTCCATGACACATTAAATCTTTGAGCTCTCTGGTGTTTTGTGATGTACACACCTTTAGACATATGTCTCTATCATTAATGAGAGTTGCATGGCTGAATCCCTTAACGGTACTTTGGAGAATGGAGGGGCAGGTTTTTAACAAGCTAACCCTTCTGGCTATAACATGAAAGGGAAACTCTGTGTTCAAGATACTGTGGAAACAAAACAGAGAGATAATTTGTGCTCTTGAAGAAATAAATAGTCGTCCTGAATAGCCATCCTTGTGACAGGTGAAGAAATGGGAGGAAATGGTGTTTGGTTGCCTTTTAAAATTTGTTTTAAAAGATAATTATAAGAAACGAGCATTTATTTTATTTTACTGGTAATGAATACAATTTGGGCGAGCTTTCTGGCAGCTGGACTACTTATGCATACACACACATATGAATGTGTATGTATATATGCGTGTGTATAAGATATTTGTAAAGTGCTTGGCACAGTGCCTGGCACATAATTAGGTGCAATTAAATGTTAGCCATGATGAAGATGATGACAATGATGATGATGATGATGTCGGTAAGCATATATACATTCATGAATCATGATACTTTTATAACATTTTAAATTGATATTAAATAGATGTCTAACTTTGTTCTTCTGTATTTGAATCTGTCATAGAGGATGCATGCTGCTGGGAAATCTTTCAGGGAATGGGAGATTGAGGTGAGCTCGATTCTTAGCCTGACTCTGCAGGACACATCCTCAGTACTCAGCTTCCCTCTTTTATATATTCTGTGTCCCAGCTCTAGAGCAGCATAGGAGACAACAGTGACACACACACGCGCGCGGTATGATATCCTGACTCTCATGCCCATAGAGTCAGCAGCCAGTCCTTAACAAGAAACTCAAAAAGGAAAATGAGAAAGTAAACTCAGGTGCCAACAGCTCAACTACAAAATTTTTGGAGTCTTATGTGGCTGTTCGTCCTCCACTTCTTCCTCATCTTCTCCTTTTCCCTGGGCATCTCACAAATGTGGTTGGTTTGGGAGCTGGATACCAATGCTAAATGCCCTTTGGAATTGGCTTACCTATTTCCTCTTCTTCAAAAAAAAAAGTGAGTTGAGCCTCTAAAACTCATCTCCAGCATGCAACCTAATCTGCATTCCTCTGAATCTGAATCCATTGCCAAAAGAATTCATCAGTCTTTGCCATAAGGTAGTCCCAAAATCCACTCAGGAGTGAATAGATAGTCTCATTTTTGTTGTTCTTATATTGTTTAAATAGCTCACCCATTGAATCATCTTATTTAATTTTGTATATCCTAATCACTTTATAATAAATAAAACTCCAACATAAGCAAAATGACTGCTAATTTATTTGACTAGTTCATGTTCATGACATATTACATGTTTCCATTCAGAACACTATATGGGATTATGGAATGCACGTAATTGCCAGTTGTGTGGTTAAAATGAAAAATTTGATGAGATATACTCTGTTATGAAAAAATTAATTAGTAATACTATAGTAAGTACTTTCTATATTCTAAGTGGGTAGGTAGGTGATGCAGTAGATAGAATACCATGCCTAGAGTCAGAAAGACTCATCTTCCTGACTTCAAATCCAGCCTTTGGCATTTACTATTTGTATGACCCTGGGCCAATCATTTAATCCTGTTTGCCTCAGTTTCCTCATCTATAAAATGAACTGGGAAAGGAAATGACAAACCATTCCAGTATCTTTGCCAAGAAAACTTCAAATGGGGTCACAAAGAGTTGGATATGACTGAAAATGACTAAATAACAGCAAAAATATACTAAGCACTGAGGACACAAATATAAGGTCACAATGACAATCTCTACCTTCAATATTCTTATATTCTTGACACTAACGCACTGTTGGTGGAACTGTGAACTCTATAATCGTTTGAGAGAACAATTTGGACCCATGGCCAAAGGGCCATAAAACTGTTGCCTTTGCTCCAACAATACCATTGCTAGATCTATATTGCAGAGATCAAAGATAGGAGGAAAGGACTTTAATGTACAAAGATATTTATAGCAGCTTTTTTTTTTTTGGTGGCAAAGAACTAGAAACTGAAGGAATTTCTATAATTTGGGGAATGCTGAATAATTTGTAGTATATGCTTTTAATGGAATACTATTGTGCCTAAAGAAATGACAAATAAAATGATCACAACAAAATCTGGAAAAAACTTCTTCCTATTGTTCTTGGTTATGACCTTTAGGGTTCAACAAAACAAGTTTAATCTTACCTCCTCATGAATGCCTCATATCATGTACTCCCTGAATCATCGTTTCTCCATGCTAAACATTCCCAGTTTTTTTACTTGTTTGTCATATGACATGGACTCAAGCCTTTCACCATCCTATTTGCAGATTACTGACCAATGAAGACAAGTGTGGCTGGTGCAGTCCCTGCCCCTTAGGAAGCATATATGCCAAGGCTAATACTAAATCTAGAGACTAGGCATTCATTTCTTCCATCCCAGCCTCTTGCTGGATTGGCACAGTTGGTGATAGCTTCTTATTAGGCAATTAGAAAATACCATCTCATTATTCCTCCTATAGATCAGTATCAGAGCAGTATCTCTTCGAAATCATGATGGCTCTTTAAGTAAGGTGGAGCCCTGAGGAACCCTGGACCTTTGATTGGAGTGGGGATATCCCCTCTTCCCCATCTCATTCATTGCCTAGTGCAGGCATGGAGGCTGCACACCAAGATTGTCCCCAGGAACAGCCATTCTTCCCCTGTGGATAGCAATAAGATTTGTTCAAAGTTATCTCTGTGTGCCATTGTCACTCTTCTTGAATCCCATTCTCTACACCCTCCTCTTGACTTTCTTCACTTTAGCAATATCATTTAAAAACATGGTACCTAGAAATGAGCACAGCATTCCAGATGAGTTCTAACAAGGTCATATTACAGTGACATTTGATGTTGTTCGTTTGTTTCAGTCATGTTCAAATCTATGTGACTCCATTTGAAGTTTTCTTGGCAAAGATACTGGAGTGGTTTGCCATTTCCTTCTCTAGCTCATTTTATAGATAATGAAACTGAAGCAAATAATGTTAAGTAATTTGCCCAGAGTCCCACAGTTAGTAAGTATCTGAGACTGAATTTGAACTCAGGAAAATATCTTCCTGGTTCCAGGCCTAGAACTCTGTCTACTGTACTACCTAGCATCCCTGTGACACTAGCATTCCTTTATTCTTGAGCTCCTTTTGATTGTGCCCAGAATTCCTTATTTTTGGTTTTACTGTTATATAGAATTCTGTCCACTAAAACTCACAATTTTTTTCAGGGCAATTGATATCTAGTCTACATCTTATACTTATGAATTTAATTCATTGTGCCCAGGTGTAAGACTTTTTACTTATCCCTGTTAATATCCCAGTAAAATGTTCTGACCCAATGGTGCCAAACTCAGATAGAAAATAAAAGCCACTGAAGCAAACATAAGGATCCCTATAGATTGTATATGGACTTAGAAAACCACAAATTAACATTATGTTCATTTGAATTTTTATTTATTTTGTCAAATATTTCCCAATTACATTTTTACTTTAATTTTTCCTCAAGTTATACATCAACACAATATTTTAAATAATCATGACATTTTGCAATCCAAGTTTCACACCCTACCCAAGAGAGCAGGTAATATGATATAGCTTATACATGTGTTATCATATAATATATATTTCCATATTCATCATATTGTGAAAGAATTGTAAATTAATTAACATATTGCTTACACTAGTAAAAAATTCATGGAGAAAATAAAGCCTAGTCTACTTTAGGCAGTACTTAGGGATTGTCCCAGGCCACATTGTCCATGGACCATGTATTTGACACCTCTCTTCTATCCTGATAATATTATTTTTTATCCCCACCAAATTTTTGTCTGTCAGTCCAACTGATGGGGGTTCAACCCAAGAGGCAGACCAGAGTGAGATAATATAGGAAAACTTCAGTGGAGGAAAAAACAGCAAGTGGGACTCTGATGCTAGTAGAGATGACTACAGTGTCCTATCTGGTTGGGGGAATCAGGAGATCTTATGGAATTAGGGGGTTTCAAGTATAAAATAACTTGAGTCACCTCTCTTGCTTCTCTTTGGGGAAGGTGAGCTACTTGGATTAACTTCAATGGATGTTCCTGAGTAAGGTGGAAAATTGTTGGCATCTGTTTTGTTGGCTTTCTGTTGCCTAGCTAGGGTCTATTGGTTTCCTGTTGCCTAACTGGTGTCTCCAGATTTATAGGTGTTCTCTGCATATCTGATGACATCTATGCCTTTATCTGAGTTATTGAAAAAAATGCTAAAAAGCACAGAGCCAAACATAGATTCTGGTAGCATATTATTAAACTATTAAAAATTCCTTTTTGACCCTTAACCTCCAACCAGTACTGAATCTACCTAATTGCATCACCATCTAACCTATATCTTTCCAGCTTATCCACAAGAATAGAATGAAATATCTTATCAAAAGCTTTGCTAATGTAATGAGAGATTAACTAATAAGTCCAGTCCTTGTGAGCTTGCATAGTGAGCTGATGTAATGTCCCAAGTGGAAGAAGCTGCTGGGGAATCTGCTTCTAGGAGAGATTGTAATATGTACAAAAAGTACATGGAGATATTTTGGAATATGTGTACACATTCTGTAACTGCATTTGGTCTACTAATCATGTGATGAATGGCAGCCTCTTTAATTGACTGAAGTTGTAGACCTAAAACTGGAGGAACACTATAAAAGCCTGTACTTAGTCTCTGACATAATCTCTATCTTGGTTGGACCTCTTCTCTTGGTTTGAGTTCTCTTCTCTTTCTTCAGGTTTATATCTGGTGAGAGATAATGCCCTGGGGCTTTGGTCATTTTCCTATATAAGGATAACATGTAGAACAGTTCTGTGCCTGTGGGCTTTTTTTAAAATTTTAAGTGAAAAAGATTAGTATGGAGACCCTAACCTTGTGAATTTCAAAAGATTAAGAAAACAAGCTGTATGAGTGTTTGGGACTCTGGACATCTAGGAACTCAGTACCTATGAATTTTGCAACCAATCCAGCACTGATGCTATAAGAATTGATGAACAACCTTCAGGATCCAGATTAGAGACAACAGAGATGAGGACTCACTTGACAGTTATTTGAATGTGGCATTAGTAAGACCAATTCTATGTAGAAAATGTAATAAGTGAGAACCCACTCTTTTCTGTAACCCAGGTGGCCTAGGAAACAGTATGTACTTAAGGATTTGGGTGGGGAGTACTTGCCTATTCTTTTTTTTTAATTTTATAATATTTTATTTGACCATTTCCAAGCATTATTCATTAAAGACAAAGATCATTTTCTTTTCCTCCCCCCCGGCCCCCCATAGCCGACGCGTGATTCCACTGGGTATCATATGTGTTCTTGATTCGAACCCATTGCCATGTTGTTGATATTTGCATTAGAGTGTTCATTTAGAGTCTCTCCTCTGTCATGTCCCCTCAACCTCTGTAGTCAGGCAGTTGCTTTTGCTCGGTGTTTCTACTCTCACAGTTTATCCTCTGCTTATGAATAGTGTTTTTTCTCCTAGGTCCCTGCAGATTGTTCAGGGACATTACACCGCCACTAATGGAGAAGTCCATTACGTTCGATTATACCACAGTGTATTAGTCTCTGTGTACAATGTTCTCCTGGTTCTGCTCCTCTCGCTCTGCATCACTTCCTGGAGGTCGTTCCAGTCTCCATGGAATTCCTCCACATTATTATTCCTTTTAGCACAATAGTATTCCATCACCAACATATACCACAATTTGTTCAGCCATTCCCCAATTGAAGGGCATCCCCTCATTTTCCAATTTTTGGCCACCACAAAGAGCGCAGCTATGAATATTTTTGTACAAGTCTTTTTGTCCATTATCTCTTTGGGGTACAGACCAAAAAGTGCTATGGCTGGATCAAAGGGTAGACATTCTTTTGTCACCCTTTGGGCATAGTTCCAAATTGCCCTCCAGAATGGTTGGATCAGTTCACAACTCCACCAGCAATGAATTAATGTCCCTACTTTGCCACACCCCCTCCAGCATTCATTACTTTCCATAGCTGTCATGTTAGCCAATCTGCTAGGTGTGAGGTGATACCTCAGAGTTGTTTTAATTTGCATCTCTCTGATTATAAGAGATTTAGAACACTTCTTCATGTGCTTATTAATAGTTTTGATTTCTTTATCTGAGAACTGCCTATCCATGTCCCTTGCCCATTTATCAATTGGAGAATGGCTTGGTTTTTTGTACAATTGATTTAGCTCTTTATAAATTTGAGTAATTAAACCTTTGTCAGAGGTTTCTATGGAGATTTTTTCCCAATTTGTTGTTTTCCTTCTGATTTTAGTTACATTGGTTTTGTTTGTACAAAAGCTTTTTAATTTGATGTATTCCAGATTATTTATTTTGGATTTTGTAACTCTTTCTATGTCTTGCTTGGTTTTAAAGTCTTTCCCCTTCCAAAGGTCTGACATGTATACTATTCTGTGTTTACCCAATTTACTTATGGTTTCCTTCTTTATGTTTAACTCATTCACCGATTCTGAATTTATCTTGGTGTAGGGTGTATTCCAATTTTCCCAGCAGTTTTTATCAAATAGTGGGTTTTTGTCCCAAAAGCTGCGATCTTTGGATTTATCGTATACTGTCTTGCTGAGGTCGCTTGCCCCAAGTCTATTCCACTGATTTTCCTTTCTGGCTCTTAGCCAGTACCAAATTGTTTTGATGACTGCTCCTTTGTACTATAGTTTAAGGTCTGGGACTGTAAGGCCCCCATCATTTGTGTTTGTTTTTTTTTTCATTATTTCCCTGGATATCTTTGATCTTTTGTTATTCCAAATGAACTTTGTTATGCTTTATTTCTAAATCATTAAAGAATTTTTTTGGAAGTACCATGGGGATGGCACTAAATAGATAAATAAGATTGGGTAGGATGGTCATTTTTATTATATTGGCTCATCCTATCCATGAGCAGTTAATGTTTTTCCAATTGCTCAAGTCTAGTTTTAGTTGTGTGGAGAGTGTTTTGTAGTTATGTTCATGTAGTTCCTGTGTTTGTCTCGGGAGATAGATTCCTAGGTATTTTATTTTGTCTAAGGTGATTTTGAATGGGATTTCTCTTTCTAGTTCTTGCTGCTGACCTGTGTTGGAATTATATAGAAATGCTGATGATTTATGTGGGTTTATTTTGTATCCTGCAACTTTGCTAAAGTTGTTGATTATTTCCACTAGCTTTTTGGTTGAATCTCTAGGATTCTTTAAGTAGACCATCACGTCATCTGCAAACAGCGATAATTTGGTCTCCTCCTTGCCTATTTTGATGCCTTCAATTTCTTTTTCTTCTCTAATTGCTATTGCTAGTGTTTCTAGTACAAGGTCAAATAGCAGAGGTGATAATGGGCATCCTTGTTTCACTCCTGATCTTATTGGGAATGCATCTAGTTTATCCCCATTGCAGATGATATTAGCTGATGGTTTTAGATATATACTGTTTATTATTTTTAGGAACGGCCCTTCTATTCCTATGCTTTCTAGTGTTTTTAATAGGAATGGGTGTTGTATTTTATCAAAGGCTTTTTCTGCATCTATTGAGATAATCATGTGGTTCTTGTTGGTTTGCTTGTTGATGTGGTCAATTATGTGGATGGTTTTCTTAATACTGAACCAGCCCTGCATCCCTGGTATAAATCCTACTTGATCATGGTGGATGACCCTTCTGATCACTTCCTGGAGTCTTTTGCTAGTATCCTATTTAAGATTTTTGCATCTATATTCATTAGGGAGATTGGTCTATAGTTTTCTTTCTCTGTTTTTGACCTGCCTGGTTTTGGAATCAGTACCATGTTTGTGTCATAAAAGGAGTTTGGTAGAATTCCCTCTTTGCTTATTATGTCAAATAGTTTGTATAGTATTGGGATTAACTGTTCTCTGAATGTTTGATAGAATTCACTTGTGAATCCATCAGGCCCTGGGGATTTTTTCTCAGGAAGTTCTTTGATGGCTTGTTGGATTTCATTTTCTGATATGGGATTATTTAAGAATTCTATTTCTTCTTCTGTTAGTCTAGGCAGTTTGCATTTTTGTATATATTCATCCATATCACCTAAATTGGAGTATTTATTGCCATATAATTGGGCAAAGTAATTTTTAACGATTGCCTTAATTTCCTCTTCATTGGAGGTGATGTCCCCCTTTTCATCTTTGATGCTGTTAATTTGCTTTCCTTCTTTCCTTTTTTTTAATTAGAATGACCAGTACTTTGTCTATTTTGTTTGTTTTTTCAAAGTACCAGCTTCTTGTCTTATTTATTAAATCAATAGTTCTATCACTTTCAATTTTATTAATTTCTCCCTTAATTTTTAGGATTTCTAGTTTGGTTTTCTGCTGGTTTTTTTTAATTTGATCGCTTTTGAGTTTTTTTATTTATATTTCCAATTGATTGATCTCTGCTCTCCCTAATTTGTTAATATAAGCACTCAGGGATATGAATTTTCCTCTGATTACCACTTTGGCTGCATCCCAAAAGGTTTGAATGGATGTCTCACCATTGTAATTTTCCTCAATGAAATTATTACTTGTTTCTATGATTTCTTCTCTAACTAAAAGATTTTAGAGTATCATATTGTTTAATTTCCAATTAGGTTTTGATTTAGTTTTCCATATACCATTACTGATCATTATTTTTATTGCCTTGTGATCTGAAAAGGCTGCATTTAGTATTTCTGCTTTTCTGCATTTGTATGCCATGTTTCTGTGACCTAGTGTATGGTCAATTTTTGTGAATGTGCCATGTGGTGCTGAGAAGAAGGTGTATTCCTTTTTATCTCTATTTATTTTTCTCCATATGTCTATTAATTCTAATTTTTCTAAGATTTCATTCACTTCTTTTACCTCTTTCTTATTTATTTTTTGATTTGATTTATCTAAATTTGATAATGGTTGGTTTAAGTCTCCCACTAATATGGTTTTACTGTCTATTTCTTCCTTCAATTCTCCTAGTTTCTCCATTAGAAATTTGGGTGCTATATTATTTGGTGCATACATGTTGATTAGTGATATTTCCTCATTATCTAAAGTCCCTTTTAACAAAATATAATTACCTTCCCTATCCCTTTTGATCAGGTCTATTTTTGCTTTGGCTTTGTCAGATAACATGATTACCACTCCTGCCTTCTTTCTGTCAGTTGAGGCCCAGAAGGTCTTACTCCATACTTTAATTCTGACCTTGTGGGTGTCTACCCTCCTCATGTGTGTTTCTTGAAGACAACATATGGATTTTGGATTCTAACCCATTCTGTGATTTGTCTACATTTTATGGGTGAGTTCATCCCATTCACGTTCAAAGTTATGATTGTGACTTGTGAATTCTCTGGCATTTTGATATCCTTCCCTAATTCTAACCTTTCTTCTTCAGCTCCCCCTTGTCCCCTCCCTTGATATGTTTCCCTTTCTAGTCCCTCTCTTTTTGTTCCCTCCCCCTGCCCCCTCTTCTTCCCTCCCTTTTTTGTGTTCCCTTACCCCCTTGGTTTTCCCTTCTCCCTTCCCTTGTTGGGTAAGATAGAATTCAAGATCCCAATGGATCTGGATGTTCTTCCCTCTCAGAGTTGATTTCCCTGAGAGTAAGGTTTAAGTAAAAACTCTCTTCCTCTCCTTCTTATAGGAGTTTTCTTCCCCTCCCCTTCCCGTGTGAATCTTTAGTGAGAAAGATTATTCTATTTGGTCTTTCTTTTCCCCTTATTTACACATTACATTTTCCCCACATGTTAGTATACATAGATTGATATAAATGTAGTCCTTATAGAGGAGAGTTTGGGGAAAAGAAAAAGATAACATTTTTCTCCTTTTCCCTTTCCTTCATATTTACCTTTCAGGTATTCCATGCTCTTTGTTTTTCGATATCGAACTTTCCACAGAGCTCTGGTCTTTTCTTTGCAAAAACTTGGAAATCTTCTATTTTGTTGAATGCCCATACTTTCCCTTGGAAGTATATAGTCAGTTTTGATGGGTAGCTGATTCTTGGTTGAAGACCCAGCTCTCTTGCCTTTCTGAAAATCATGTTCCATGCCTTACGATCGTTCAGAGTGGAACTAGCAAGGTCTTGTGTGACCCTGATTGGCATTCCTTTATATCTAAATTGTCTTTTTCTGGCTTCTTGTAGGATTTTTTCTTTTGTTTGAAAGCTTTGGAATTTGGCAATTACATTCCTGGGAGTTGTCTTTTGGGGATTTAGTGTAGAGGGTGTTCTGTGAGCTCTTTCAGTGGCTGTATTGCCCCCTTGTTCTAGGATCTCTGGGCAATTTTCTTTGATTATGTCTTGTATTACAATGTCGAGTTTGCTGTTTATTTCTGGCTTTTCTGGAAGTCCAATTATTCTTAAATTATCTCTTCTTCCTCTATTTTCCAAGTCTCTCACCTTGTCAGTGAGATATTTTATGTTCTCTTCTAATTTCTTGGTCTTTTGGCTTTGCTTTATTAATTCTTGCTCGTTGTCTTTGAGTTGCCTGATTCTGACTTTTAAAGCCTGGTTTTCCTTTTCACTTTGGTCAAACTGGTTTTGTAGATGTGTGAATTTCTTTTGCATTATTTCCCACTTTTCCTCCCAGAGGGCTTCCATCTTTTTGATCCTTTCTGATTCAAATTCTTCATGGGTTTGTGGAGAGTTTCCATTTCCTTTGGAAAGTTTCGGAGCATTTGCTTGTGTTTCCTCTTCTATCTTCTCTATATTTTGTATTTTTGCTCCATAAAATGTGTCCAAAGTCGCCCCCTTCTTCTTGTTTTTCTTGGAATTTTGGGGCTTTTGTGCTTCTATGGAGTTTGCCATATCTATCTGAGTGGGGAGGATTAGCTTTTCTTATCTCTGTCTGGTGTTCAGAGATTTTAGCCCTAGGCAGATTGTCCATTCTATGCAGTTGTTGTTCTGTCTTCCCGGGGAAGCCAGGAATTGCTGGTGTTTCCATGTTACTGCTCTCCTCAGTTCCCTCCCAATCCTTCTCCATTGCCTTACTTCCACCCTCTGAGCCTGGCTTGGCCCTTTCTGAGGGGTGTTTGTTTCTGTGCCTTAGCCGGCCAGGAGAGCCAGCACTTTGAGGGGGAAGGGGCCACGGCTTCCTGGAGCTAGGAGGGCTCCTAATAGGATTAGCTTTCCCTGGTTTGAACTGAGTATGCACTGATGCAGGGACCTTCCATGAGACTGGGATGGATGGATCCAGCCAGGGAGTTACAAGCTCCCGCCATCTCTCTCTGTTTCCCTGCTGTCTAGGTGCCCCCGCGACTGAGTCAAGTTGTTTTCAGGAAGAGGCCTTCAGAATAGCCGGCCCTGAGGCTCTGAGGTTCTCTCTGCTGCCTTGGACTAGGCCTTTGGGTTCCGGGGATGGGTCCTGGGACCTTCCTTCTGCCTACCCCTTAGATCCGAGTGATCTCGGGTTCTGGCTTTGGGGGGGGGTCGTACCTTTTGATTCAGGCCAGGAGGAGGATTCCCAGGGTCTATGCTGTTGATCGTTTTGAATTTTGGTGCCCTAGGAGCATATAGTTTGAGTTCGGTAGGGAAGGGTTTCCGGAGATCTGAGCGTTAGCTTTCTCTAAGCCGCCATCTTGACTGGAAGACCATACTCGTCTATTCTTGCCATAACTTTGAAGTAAATATTTCTTTGTAAAAGGAAATTGATGTGAAATAATCAAATGGAACTGGTATATGTCACTTTTAATAGTGAGGGTAAAATATTCAGAATAGGGCTTGAAACAATGACATTAAAGAGGAGGCACCCTAACTCTATACCACAACTACCTTTTTTAAAAATAATTTTCTTTATTAATGGTGGCAACCACCACCAACTGTTTGTCAGGACTATGTTTATAGAGAATATAGTTATAAGGAAGTAGTAGAGGGAAAAACATTCCTTGAGGGAAGATATGAATAAGACCTAAGGCTGAGGTATTTTCCCATAAGCAATCTCAGATGTGAGATAGAGCTAACAAAATGAAAGAGAGAATGAAGATCTCTGATAGCATGTCCCAGAGTGAAGGATTCGTTTATACCAGGAAAACCTACCTGGGTAATGTCTGTATTAGAGTGAAAGACAAGTAAGAGTGGCAGACCAAAATTGATCGTTATATCATCCCCTTAGCATGCCTAAGTTTGCTTATTGAATCAAGAGAGGTATAAACTAAAAATAGAGGATGGGGAGAATATTACATACAATCATTGTTCAAGGTACCACAAAGAGTAGCAATAATAGAAAACTATAGTAAAGATAAAAATTAATATAATAATAATAAATAGTCATAGAAGAGTATAACAAAGAAAGATTACTCTTTGTGGGGATGTCTAATAAAAAAAATTCTAGGAAACAGTATGCAAAAGAGGTTAATAATAATATTCATGGATTAATATTAGTTATAGCTTTTTACTAAGGAAAGGACACTAGGGATCTTTATGCTAAGAATTAAGTAAAACCTTATGGGTATAGCCAAATCTTCAATTCATTTCAATCAATTAATTTATAAAACTTTTTGGACCTTCTGTATACAAAGACTAAAACAAGAACTCTGCCCTCACAGAGCTTACATTGTTCTGGGGCACTATCATTTATCTAGCTGAATTTCCAGTCTTAGTGTCATCCTCATCTGCTCACTTTCACTCACCCTATATATATATATATATATATATAGTCAGTTGCTATGTCATGTCATATTTACCATGACAACATTTTGCATATTTTGCCCGTCTATCCACTTTGACAGCCATCCTAATTTAGACATTAATCATCTCTTACCTGCATCATTGCTATAGACTTCTAATTGGTCTCCCACTAACACTATATTCTATCTTCTATCTTCCACAAAGCTGTCAAAAGTTACTTTCTTAAAGCTCAGTCTTGATTATTATTTACCCAATAAACTCCAAAAATTTCATATTACTTTTGGGATCAACTCTTTGACATTTAAGATTTTTCTTAACCTGAGTCCTTCCCATTTTTTCAGCCTTATTATTCTTTACTCCCCTTCACACATAGACTGCTATAGTTAAAATGGACTTCTTGCTGTTCATTATACATGACACTTCATCTTCCATCTCTCTTTCTGTACTGGCTATCCCTCAAACCTGGAATTCACATCCTCCTCACTTCCCTCTTTTGAAAGCCATACTTTCATTCAAGAATAAATATCATCATACACAGGAATGTAAAGATTAAAATTTAGGGGAATATTGGGAGAGACTGAGGCAGGTAGAAATTAGTTTCTCTCTGCAAGGAGTATTATACTTTTTAGAGGTTTATTAAGGATTAAGGATTAAAGAAAATACAGGATAAGAGACACGTGTCCAGGCCATAGAGAGGCCTAGACACAACCTCACCAACATTATGAAAAAAAGCCATGCCTGCCCCAAAACGGAAGTCCAAGACCCCCAAAAGCCTTTGAATCAGCTTAAATACCTTCTCGATCTCGGCCCAGGTGAGATTACAAGGCATTCTGGGGAAGTGGAGCAAAGGCTCATGGGGATTGTAGTCCTGTATTCGAGGCTATTTTTTACAGTAACAAGAAGAAAGTACAACGATCAACCCTGTATGACTTAAATATTATGAACAAGGCAAGGAGCCATGATGCAAAAGGCTATCCACTGCAATAGAAGGAACAGATAGAGTCTGAATTCAGATTGAGGCATACCACTCTTCACTTTATTTCCTCCATGAATTTTTCTCTAGTGTAAGCAATACATGTCTTGTTTCACAATATGATGAACATGGGAATATGTATTTATGATAACATATGTACAATCGATATCATATTACCTGCTATCTTGGGAGTAGGGAGAGATGGGAGAGAGGAAGAGAACATAGATTGCAAAATGTCAGAAAGCAAGTATTAAAAATCGTATCTAACAAGCCGTTTCCAATTAATCAAAAGATATAAACAGTCTGTTCTTATCTCCTCTTTAGGTCAATTAATTTCCAATTGAAGTTGTTATAATTTGTTCCAAATTCCTTTCTCTTATGGGGGTTCTTTCTGGGGGTACAGTGCCCATGTCACTTTTCTGACTTCATTTCCCAATTTTTAGCATTAACAACTCCTTTCAGTAGGTCAGGTTCAATTTGTTTCAATTGTACATCATATTTTTTCATGTGTTTATTCTCTTTTTAACTTTTGCATTAATTTTTATCTTTGTTCTAACAAGTTAGTGATATGACTAAAACCAGATGCTAGAATAACTTCCATATTAGTAATGAGTCATTTCTTTCTATTAAAATATTATACATATAATTTTTATTGTCAGTCATTGCTTATTATGTCCAGAATCTTTGGATTCTTTTCTTGAAGAAATTATACATGAAACTTGTATGCATCTTCTATGTAGTATGTAAGTTATTGGTGTAACTCCTTCCTTATTTCTGAACCATGTATCCTAACATAGAATTCAGTCTTTCCATATATCCCCCTTTTTTGTGAGAACATAAGTGAGACCATCAAAAATAAACATAATTCTCACTTTAAAGGTCTTATTGAGTTAAATAAATAAAAAAATAATAAATATATATGTTATATATACAAATAAACAATAAATAATAAATAAACAACAGGGGACTTATTAAAATAATAAGGAACTCATTGAGGTTTTTAAAGGATATTTCTTTCTCTTTCTCATATGTATCTAATGTTGGCATATAAATACAGCTGGGTGGCACAATAGAAAAAAAGTAGTGGTCCTGGAATCAGGATAACCTGAGTTCAAAGCTAGCCTTAGAAGGTTACTAGCTGTGTGAACCTGGGCAAGTCACTTAAGTCTCCGTTCCCCAACTGTAAAATAGGAATAATAATAGCACTTCCCTCACAGGATTGTTGTGAGATTCAAAAGAGACATTATAAAGAGCTTAGCTTAGTAGCTGGCTTAAGAAATGCTTGTTCTCTTCCCATATTCATGGTGATCTTTTACAAATACTTAGCATTAGCAATTCAATACAAGATAACCAAAAATTTCATGGAATAATTTTTGTATTCATGATAAAAAAATAACTATCAACTCCCTTATTTGTTTCTACTTGGAAATTCTTTGTGTTATTGTTCCACTGTGCTGAAACTTTCTTTTGGCTTCTAAGTTGTCATTATTTTGAACTGAGAATGGTAAGACTGATAAAATTCAGTTCCCTCAGACATACTCCAGGTGGAAATTTGTTTTCATTGACTATGCAGATATATTACAAGGGATGTATTTTTCCTTTTTTAAAAGCTTACAGAAGTGAATAGGCAAGAGGCAGAAAAGAAATGCTTGTCAATTTAAAAACTAAAATGCAAGTAAAATAAAT
This sequence comes from Monodelphis domestica, assembly GCF_027887165.1. Lineage (NCBI taxonomy): Eukaryota > Metazoa > Chordata > Mammalia > Didelphimorphia > Didelphidae > Monodelphis > Monodelphis domestica. The sequence continues at coordinate 182,778,260 of NC_077231.1, forward strand.
TGTATGATTCTAACACCCTCTCTGCCCTTTTCTGTCATTCTATCATCTTCATTGCAGAAGTGGATAAGGGCCACATACGAATGAGGGCTATTTTGTACTTTTCTTTGTTTCATAGGTTGCCAAGGGCAATGAATTCATCACCGAGTGTCCAGTCTACTGGTGATGGGAATTTATGTACTTAGCTAGACTGATCCTTGTAAAGCAAGGACAATCTGTTACTGAGACTTTATTCAAAGCCTTTCTAGTATGGTAAAAACCTGCTAGAGTGTGTATTTCTATGACATAGTATTCAAGAGTCCACCCATTTCCATGTCGTGATGAAAGATCACAGAAGGGAATTTACAGTTATTAACAGAACAAATTAGAGACAGATGTAAATGTACTAGCTAGAAAAAGAACAATAATAGCTATTAACACTTTAAGGTGTTCAAGTACTTTACAAATATTATCTCTTTTTAATCCTCATAACAACCCTTGGAGGTACTAAAGAGGAGGAAACTGAGACAGACAGAGGTATCTAGGTAACCACAGAAGAATCAAAGTGGCTCAGTAAATAGTGCCAGGTCTGAGTTGGGAGGACATAGGTTCAAATCTAACCTCAGATACTTCCTAGCTGTGTGATATTGGGCAAGCCACTTAACCTCCCATTCCCTAGCCCTTACCATTCTTCTGCTTTAGAACCAATACTTAGTATCAGTTTCAGAAGGTAAGGGTTAAAAAATAAAAATCAGTTGATGGTAGAAAGGTACAAACCAGCATCATGGTAATTTAATTTATATTTAGTTTCCTACAAATAGCCTTTCTCTGCTTGCCACCCCGTTTTACTTATGAGGTCCAAATTCTTAGTTTGAAGTGGACATTTTCAGAATTTCAAAACTCCTGTTTGTTAATAAAGTAAGAGGAACACTATTTTTATGTAAAGTTAGAAAATATTTATTAATTAATGTAGAAAATGAAGGTGAGTCATTTAAAATCTTACCAAAAAGTTATAATGTTCATTCACCAAGCACAAAAATTACTGCAACCATTTTCATAATATTACTGGAGAGTAGACTGTGTTGGGTCTCATCACCATTATTTAAATGGTGAATGTTTGAATGATGGACATTTTGAAAGATTTTTATGTCAGACAAATAATTATCTCTTTAGAACTGTCTTAATAAATGTCTAATAATATTGGCTAAAGTTCAAGATAATCAAATAATTTCCTCTGGTTTTACAATCTTTGATTTTAGACAGTTTTGGTATATATAAATCAGAAGAGATTAGAATAAAAGGAATTAACAAAATAAGGGATACTTTATTCTTTTTTTCTTCTTTTAATTTTTTTTTACAAAAAATGTAGTTTAATGGGTGTGTCCTAACTAAATGAGCAAGAGCTAATTTCAAGATAAAGAATAGAAAAGAACAAAGGGTCAGAAATATAAAAAACATTGTGCTTTCCTAGGCATAGTAGTTGGGAAAGGCCTTCTCCATTCTCATTCTGCATTCTCTTCCTTAACTGGAATTATGTCCAGGTATAAGATGATAATGAACAAATAAACCCAGAAAACCATGATCTAGATCTAAAATGAGGACCAGCAAAAGAACTTATCATTACCATGCATACTTTTTATATGGAGTTGGACAAAAGACACAAAAAGTATTAAAAATCCTCATCTCCTACCTTTTTAAAACCTTTGGATTATGCACATGAAGGACACACACAAATGTAGGTCTATAGAAAATATCCATAGGCTGTTTATTCCTTTAAGATCTCCAGAATGATGAAAACCTTTCTTCAAAACATTATTTCCTCAAAGTTTTGATTGAAAATAACTTTTGGAAGAAAGCCAGATTTAACTAACTTGAAAAGATTTTTCTTTCAATAATGTTTCAGATGGAAGCTTTGTGATCTTTAGTTAGGAAAATAATAAAAATCTATGTCTTATCTTTAGAAAAAGCAAGCTAATACATTAAACTTTTAAAAATAGAAATGTCACGATTTAGATTGTGTTGTCTCAAATTTTGTTTTAATATATAATAAATGTTATTTAGTCTCTAATACAGAGTATGATGTAGGGATAAATGTATAGAAAGCAGGTGCAGAAAAAAGCAAGAACTTTATATAGGTTTGATAATTGGAATAGGGTTGAATCCCCTGGTGAGGAGGGTTAGAGCTTTGAGATCATTACTGGTGACTGAGGCAGTTGCAATCAGGCTGGGGTAGTTATACTTACATAACTAGCTAGATAAATTTCCTTCACAAGTATTGATAGCATGAAATCTATAGATTATCAATTTTCTTTGTTTTTAAACAAGAGAAATGCTTTACTAAAACATCAGGATAAAGGTAATCTGGAAAATATAGGAAAATATGGGGGACAGAGCAATGGGTCTGGTAGCAAGGGATCTAGTTTGACATCTTTGAACTTTTTGGATATGAATATCTGTGAGACTGGGCAAATTACCTTACTGCCTTTGACCCTCATTTTTTTTATCAGAAAATTCAATTCAATAAATTAAATTTAATAAAAATTTTTGTTGTTGTTCACTTGGTTTTCATAATGTCTGACTCTTTGCAACCCCATTTGGGGTTTTGTTATTAAAGATATTCAAATGGTTTGCCATTTCCATTTCTAGATCATTTTACAGATGAGGAAACTGAGGCAAACTGGGTGAAATAACTTTTCCACAGTCACATAGCTAGTAAGTGTCTGAGGCCAGATTTGAACTCATACAATTAAATCTTCCTGACTCTAAACCTGGAACTCTATCCACTGCACCACCTACCTGCCCCCCCTAAAAATTATTAAGCACCTTCTATGTGCCAGGCATTATGCTAAACCTGGGGGGGGGAGGACAAATTAGAAAAAGAAAGACAGACTTTGCCCTCAAGGAACTTATAATGGGGAAAAATAATATACAAAAGGACTCTGAAAGGGAAGGGGGAAGGGGCCATCAAAGGGTACAGGATGCAAAGAGCACCAAGTTCTACGGAGTGACAATCCAGATAATCACACAAAAAGACAAAAAACCTGGAAAGACTTATATGAAGTGAGCCGAACCAGGAGAATGTCGAACAAAATAACAACAATAATGTATGATGAACAATTATGAATGACTTTATTTTCACCAAGGCAAGGATCCAGGACAGCTCCAAGAGACTCATGACAAAAATGGATATCCACCCCCCTGGGAGGAATAGATTGAGTCTGAATGCAGATTGCAACCTACCATTCTTCACTTAATTTACTCCCTGAATTTTTCTCTAGTGTAAGCAAAATGTGACTTAACAACATGATGTACACAGAAATATGTATTGTATAATAATATATGTGTGCATATGTATGTATATATATTACCTGCCTCCTTGGGGAGGTTGAAGAGAACATGAATTGAAAAATGTTAATGAATATTTAAACTGAATAATTAAAATTGTATTGATAAGTCATTTGGAAAAAATAATTTAATTTTTAAAAAAGTTTAAGGAGTTCAAACCAAGCAGAACTGCAGATGGAAAAATGGAGAATAAAAAAAGAAAAATGATAGAGTTGATCTAGGTAATATCTAGGATCCTTTATGGCCCTCAGTTTTATGAATTATTGAAAGAAGGAAGCTATAAAAATTAGATAGCATTTAAAAATAAAAATGAAGTTAGGTGCTTCCTTGGAAACCTATACAGATCTCTTGAGATTTTGATGTTTCTCTTGGAAATAAGACTTCCACTGGGAGCTACAGGTAGAACTCTTCCAAAGTTTCTTATTATTGATTCTTGCCATGCTTCCTTACTGTAAGTTTTATATATATATATATATATATATATATATATATATATATATATATATATATATATGCAGTATGTCTTCTCAAGCATATACGTTGTTGACCTAGACCCTGTGGAATTTGGCAGTTTCCATTAGCACAATTTTTTGTTGTTTACTATTTTGGGGGTTAAACTTGTAGTTAATGAGATTATTCACCCTAGAGCATGGGAACCTGTTCACAGCCTCTTCAATTCTTCTACTGACTAGTTCTCCAGGGCCCAAATCTCAGAGAGATGTATAAAGCTGGCCACATTGCTCTCTTTAAAAAATAGATGCAGAACTTTTTTTTTTTTAAATCTCTGTGAGGATAGTCTCAGGAGGAAAACCTGTTCTGCCTTTGCTTTGTGAGTGTTCTTGTAAATACAGGCACAACAAAAAAAAAAAAAGAAAAACATAAGAAAGATGTCAGTAATACAAGCATTCTGCACTCTGATTTTTCTAGCCATTCAAGATCTATACATGATGTGTTTACCTCATGTTCTTAGTTCGATGCCCCTAGCTCATCATTTCAATCAGCTGTATGGTACCAGTAAATACATTCTTTCCTCCTCCTTCCTTGTGAAATGTATCTTGTATTTTAGATACAATTTCTACTCCTTGGAGGAAAAACTTTTAAAAGGGCCAAAACTTTCATTATTTTTATCATCATTTCAGACATAAGGCAACCATTTTAATACATATATACATATATATAATTCTTTCCCCCATGATATTTGAAGTTAGCCAACAAATAATATCTTTGACTGTATTTGTATACAAAATCTGATTTAGAGAACAATTATTGAATTGAATTTGATAAAATCCAACAAAAATTATTTTTAAATAAACAATTTCTATTTTTTATAATTATATAATTTATAATTACATAGCATCTAATGAGATTTTAACATAATTTAAATTTAATTGCAAAGATGAAACTAACATATGGCAAGGGTTAGTACCTTTTTATACATGTTCAGTAATTCAATAATCCTAAATTCTTTCCTTTTGGAAGTCAAGAGTATTATCAAGCAAAATGTTTTGAGATATCAGACGTAGCACTAGGTACAGTTTAATTTTATAGGATAATTGTGTACTTTTAACACTTTGAGAAACGGGATAAAAAACAAGGCCTTCTTAACTGTCAATATTGATTTTACCTTTTGGAACAGCAGCTCTCTATCACTTAAATCATATAATTACCCTTTCTATAGGTTTTATTTTCTGTAAAGCAACCAATGGGAAAAGGTAAACTTTTTACAATTCAGCATTTAATAAAGAAGGAAAATGATGAAAGCAAATTACTGATTTTTTTATATTTCTTGCAACTAATATAAATCTGAATGAGAGAGGGAGAAGATAGGGAAGATAAGCAAAGGAAAACTGAGAAGTTAATAGCACATATAATGATTTGACCTATGGTGACATTATCTACTCACAGTTCTTTTAATCCAGGGATTTGAATTGCAGAATGGACATGGCCAGATTCTACACCCTTGAGTTTGCCTGGGAAGGGGATTCCTCATGTAGGGGTGATTGTGTAGTTATCCTTTGCCCAGAATTTGAAAAAAAAAATATATATATATAATACATATATATTCATGCCTTTAGGGGTTGCAAGCCTATTCTATGATTTACATAACTTACAGTAAGGAAGCATGGCAGACACCAATTATAAGAAACTTTGGAAGGGCTCTACCTGTAGCTCCCAGTGGAAGCCATATTTCTGTTGTATTAGCTCAGGACAGAAATGACAATCGAGAAGAGGGAGGGAGGAAAGAAGAAATGGTGATGTGAATGCTAAAAGTAAACCTTTGGGAACAATAATGCATACAGTGTAGTGCACTTGATAGTGCCTTCTGTGGCTTCTGAGAGAAGATACAAACCAGTGCAGAGTCAGAGAAAATTGAAATTCAAAAGGGAGAAGAGCAATCATGCGGTTCCACATAGCTCCAAAGACCCGCTGTTTTCTTTCCCAGCAGTGTGTCTCTGTTTCCTTTTAGACTTTTGAGAGGCAATGGATTTTTTCAAACAACTGTTGCAGAATTTGCTTTTTCTCTGAAGTGTGAGAGATAGGAAAAAAAGGGGGGGAACCCAATGGTAACTAGTAAGTGGGAGAAAACCCCAACAACTAGGAATATAAGGAAGAATCATACAATTTTCATTCAAAGAAGAAAGTTCCTCAGATCAAATAGAAGAGCCAGCAAAAGTTAAACTGTCCCCAGCAGGATTAACAAATGCACTCTACACTCAAATTAGCTCAAACTGCTTCACAGCAGATAGATGAGATAAAGAACTGTGAATGCAGCTGGTAATAATGAGATGAAGAAATATTAATCACTTAGTTTTGACTCTGTACATATGTTGCAGTAGTTTTATATTTAAGAGCCATATGTGTAATCATTATAACAATGGTTTACTGATGGAAAAATCTTCAATTCCGACCAATTTGTACATGTACATAGGACAATTTGCTTAGGTAGATATTTCAAATTTCCTTGGATAGACTAAAACCACCCTGAAATGTATATTCAGGAGGCTATCTAGGAACTTTTCCCTCCAAAGGAAAATAAGTAAAGGGATCAGACCCAGTGATGTTTCCCTATGGAAACTGACCCACACCATGTGGTCATTGTCTCCTCTGCCTCCTGATGGAGAGGTCCTGTTGTATCATCCAAAACAGCAAAGCTGATTTAATAACATGGCAGTCAAAACAGACACAAGGGCCTCGTTGCCACACAGATCTGCAAGTCGGAGGACCTGGGATCTCAAAGAGTTCTAGTGCTTTGTAAACTTCTCTTACTTCCTCAGAAAGAAGAAGCTCATAAAATCTGAAAGAGACGTTTCAGTGATGTCAGTAAATGCATAAAAATGAAACTAACATAAGAAATGAATGCATACATTTAAAAACTCCCCTTAGAACCTTTATCAGGGGATTATGCTGTAATTAAAAGAATTATCGCACCAAGGTAATTCCACAGTGGGGGATTTTGGACCAGATGAGAGATAGCTTCCACTTGCACCCCAATCCACGTTATAGGAGAGGGGTAGACTTTTAGCAAGACCAATATATTTGCATAGAGGAATGTCTCTGATTGCTTTTGCTACCACTCTGCAAAGTAGAATTTGCTTATCAAGAGCTGAGCTATGCATAGTAACAACATAAAATGCTACAGACATGTTAATTTGTCCACCCTCCTTACAAGACAATTTAGGAATTTCCCATGATACATGTTAATACATTCTTAAGCCTTCTACCTTCCCATGTGTTTTAGCATTGATGAATCCACATGCACACACACACACACACACACACACACACACACAATGTAGATTTAAATGATCATTTTTTCAGTTCAAATAAGAGCAGGTGCTAATACCTATTAAATATTCAAATGCATGCAGGTGCACTCAGAAACTACAAGTTTAAAAGAACTTAAATTCTTGACTTCCAGCTGCATAGCATTTGATTGCATTATATGTATATTTTTGAAAATCTGTATGTTTAACAAACCTTTATCTATGTTTATACACACATCAAAGTTGAATTTCTTGTTTACATTTGTTTTTTGTTATTCAGTTTTTTCAGTGGAGTCTAACTCTTTGTGACCTCATTTAGGTTTTTCTTGGCAAAGATACTGGGTGGTTTGTCATTTCCTTCTCTAACTTATTTTACATATGGGGAAAATGAGGCAAAAAGGTTAAGTGATTGCCCAGGGTCATACAGTTTACAAGTGTGTGAAGCTGGATTTAAACTCAGGAAGCTGAATCTTCCAGTCTCCAGACTTATCACTTTATCTGTTGTGCCACTTTTCACTTACATGATGTTGGAAGTAAAACTCTTAACACCAGCATTCTCTTAATTGAGAATTCATTTAGAATTAATCTTATTATTCAAGACAAATTAGTGATCTAAATATATATTTATTTTTATTATTTTTGACAACTCCTTTTCAGTTTTTTCAGCAGTATCTTCCTTCTTATCCTTTCTCAAGTAGTTTATCTTCTTGCATTTTTCAAACATTGGCCTACTGAGTTGAGTTGCTTTTTATTCTTACTTATGTAAAATATACTACTGATTAATTTTTCTATTTTTAATCATTGCCAAGTAGTTTTCATGTGTTTTGCTTTATAATATAGTTCTAAAATGACCATTTCTGCTTCATTCCATATTTTTATCATTCTTTTCCAAAAAAAATTTCATTCTTTTGTTTTCCTACATGTATTTATTTGGTTGTTATTTTATTTAGCTTAATAACCTATCTTCTTAATTGTTTGATAGTATAGTTCTAAATATATAAGCTGATATAGTAGTAGCATTTTATTATATAGATACATCTCAATCATGGGTAATGTATATGGACTACCCCTTGGTTTTATTTGTATAAGAAACTCCTATATGAGAAAATTCTGTATCAGTACAGGATGGCATTCATATTCCTATATTTTTAGTGTTTTTAGGATAAATAAGTGTTGTATTTTGTCAAAGGCTTTTTTCTATATTCATTAATTATAATGATATAGTTTTGTTGACTTTCAATATGATTGTCATCATATTCTTAACACTATTTTTTATTCAGGTCACTAGATTATTCAATCAATTAATATTTAAAATTGTGATCATTAGGTTTGTGCTATCATTTATTTTTTGTAAGATTTTTCCCCTTCCTTTTTTATGATTAGTTTTGCTTATTTTATCTTTATGTTAGTCTCTTCTCCCTACTATTTCTCTGTGCTCCCTACATATATTTTCTAACTCTATTCCAAGTTTACTTAAATTGGTATTTTCCATTTATATAATTGAAAAATGTGTTACCCTAAAAAAGAACCACATTTCCCAGAAGCCCACTGACTTCCTGTCAATACGTACTTCCTATAGACAGGGGATATTAGGCAGGGACATGAAGGATCCTGCCTCTTTACTTCCTGTCCAGAACTTGATGGTGGTAAGGTGGTCATTTGAACTGGCTGATCAGCCATGGGCATGTGGTCTTTATTTTGTATCCTCTTTAGTCCTTTATTTTTAATAATCATTAATAAACCTCCTAAAATATGATAATTTTATATTTGAGATTTAATTTTAATTTTTACATTTTATGGCAACCAGAAGGGATGAGAAAAAAAACTCTCAATTTTTTTAAAAATAGCTTAGATAAAATTTTTAAATCACATTTCTCCTGCCAAGGCTTTTCAACCACCCACCCACCCTCACAAATTCCAAGAGAACTCCAAACTCTCTTTGGAGATGCTGCCTTTATTTTTCCCTACTTTTTGTCTGGTCATGCTCCGGGATATTTTTAGCCTGGGTAACTCTGCTTGAGCCCATGTTCCTCAGTTCTTTGCTGCTGCTCTGACAATCCTCCTCCTGATCTCTGTCCCTGCTCTTACTCCTGTTCCTGAATCGGCCTCTGCCTAGCCCTAACCACTGTTGCTGATCCTGCTGGGCTGTTGATTGCTGCCACCAAGAAGCTAAGAATTCTTGAAGCCACTCTCTGGGCAACTGGTAAAAACTGGGGTGTATTTTCCTAAAGCAACAATTAGTCTCTTAACTCCCTCTCCACGTGGCTGGGGAAACTAGTGTTTTACCTCAGGGGGGAAGGGAAGAAGGAAGTTACTCTTCCAAACAGGAAGTAAATTACAAGCATGGCACAATCTATGAAAGAGCAGTGCATTACCTATCTCAAATAGCTTCCAGTTTTAGGATGTTTTTTTCTTTCTACCACTGATCTTTTCAATAATCTTGCCTGAGATTCAGGGGGAAAATTCATCTCCCTACAACTCTTTGCTGTTTGGACCTGCCCAGTTTCTAAAATTCTTCCAGTTTGAGATTCCTCTACCCCATGTTCCCCCTCTCTATGGGAAATATCACAGTTCTGACAAAACAAATATGAATGGATAGAGAAAGGAATTTTAAAGAGTCTGGAGGTGAAAATTTTAAGCCTCTTCAGACTCGATTGTTTTATGGAAGTCTCTATATTTTATTGTATTTTGCTGATTATCAGCTTTAAGATTTAATTCTATTGTTTTAAGTTCATATATTAATCTGATCAATAATATTCTGTTACATTGAATGATTTAAATCTACTATGTTTTAACTATTCGATATATTCTGTTACCTTTCCCTATGACTTCTGAACAAAATATTGTAAAATATTGTAAAAACCCATAAACAGTTTTTTTTTCCATTTTGCATTTGTTAATTGTCATATAGATGATGGATGAACTCAACCTGGCTAACAACCTTTGGAGAATTTAATAAGCTAAGAATTTAAATGGTAATTCTAAGGAGTCTTCAGAAGTAATTTTAATTAACTAGAGATTTCTGAATGGATGATATTTTTATATTAATATTATAAAGAATGTTGTATTAAAGGTAAATACCAAGGAATTTATATGAAGCAGGAAGCCAAAAAGAGCACCTGCAAAACTCTTCAGTTTAATTTATTTCCACCAGAACAATCTAGATTTCTTGATGTTCTAGACTCAAATAAGTTTTACTTTCTTTAAAAATATATTTGCCAGGGTTGAAAGATTTGCTACATCTGTAAAAATTGTGACAAATATTCATCAGTTCATAGGGTTTTTTTTGTCATACAGCAATTTCTATGAAACATGATAGTGAGTTTGTTTGCTATTGTAATTAACTTGGTTATTGTGAATTTTGGGAACTTTGGTACTTCTTTGAATGTGCATTAGCTACTGTATTACTGTTTTATTTTGAAAATATTTTGTACTCACACAATGGTTACATTTGAAAAGGAAATGGATCTCATTTTTGGGGGTGAGAAACCTTTGTACTCTACTTTTCCTTAGCTGACACAGTGTGTCTGTGATTGTAAGATATATATTTTTGATTTTTTAAACTTTTTTATTATTGTTTTTTCTTGCAAAAAATATACTACTTCAGTTTTATTTTTTTCTCCTTTTTGTATTTGAAGCATGTAAACAGTATTGAGATTTTTCTTTAATTATTTTTAATTCAATGAACAATTTCAACCCTCAAGAGAGTCATAAAAAAAGATAAACAGAAAAAACTTAAGGAAGTCAGTGGAGTTAAATTAATCACATCTCTGCATGGGAAATTGGATATTTAATATTTCTATAATACGAGATACCAAAAGCACTTAATGTGCTTAAAGCAATCAAGAGAAACAATGAAGCTAAACTGATTACATTCTTTGCATGGGGAAATGATTACTAGAATATTTAAGATACTTATGGTATAAGATATTTATGATACTTTAAGGTAACCAAGGGAAACAATGGAGTTCAACTGATTATATCACTAGTATGTACTTGGGATGATAAAGGTACTGAAGGTCTTAAGAACTTTATCACTATTAGGGCAACAAATAGAAGCATATATAGACGGAAAGCAAGGAGTAAGATAATTATAATGGTATTTTTTTTTAATCAAGGACGAAGCAATACACTGTGAAAAGGGAAAAGGAGAAAAAGTTGGAGTAAGTTATCTCACATGAGGAGGCATGAAAGAATCAACATAATAGAAGGGAATATGAGGGGGTGGCAGCCAGTTTTTCAAACCTGGTCTCATTGAACTTGGCATGAAGTGGGAATAACATCCAGACTTGGAACTAGAAATCTATCTTATCCAACAGGGAAGTAAAAAGGGGAGAAGGAACAAAAAAGGAGGAAACTGTCAAAAGGGAGGAGGAACTGGGGAAGGTAGATAAACAGAAGCAAAAACATTTGTCAACAGGGAAAGGCTGAAAGAAAGAGAAGGATAAATGGGGGAGGGGGAAAGTCCTGCTTATACAAAAATATTTTTAGCAGTTTTTTTCATAATGACAATGAATTGGAAACTAAGGTACTGTCCATAATTTGGGGAATGGTTGAACAAGTTGTGGTGTATGATTGCAATAGAAAACTACTTCATCATAAGATATAATGAATAGGATGAATTCAGAAAAGCCTGGAAAAACTTACTGATGCAAAATGAAGTGAGCAAAACCCGAGAGCAATGTTTACAGCAACAGAAATATTGTACTATGATCAACTGTGAAGGGCTAAATTATTATCAGCAAAACAAGATTCCAAGATAAGCTCAAGGGATTTATGATAAAAAAAAAATTCTCCACAGCCAAAGAAGGAACTGTTTGGATCTAATTATAAATCAAAGCATGCCATCCTTCACTTCATTTCCTTCATAAGTATTTTTAACTGTTTATGTGATATATATCTCCAGTCACAACATTGGAATATGCATAAATTTTTGCATGATATAGCCTTATATATATATATAGCATTAATATATATAGTATTCAATATATATATATTTATATAGCATTATATATATATAGCATTAATATAGCATATAGCAAATATATATATATAGCATTAATATAGCCTATACTATGCTACTTACCACCTTGGGATGGAGTGGAGGGGTGTAAAGGGTGGGAAGGAGAAGATCTGAATTGTAAAATGTCAGAAAACAATTGTCAAAAAATTGTTTCTACATGTCATTGAAGAAAAAAGAAGATTCAAGAAAATAAAAATTGTTATGGATAAAAATCTTAACAGTTTTTCAATCAAACTAATTAGAAGCCCATATGACCATAAGTAGGCTGGTCCTCAGAGAAGTGACATACAGTTTATCATTGTAGTTATTTTTGAAGATGTCTTATTTCCAGTAATAGAGGTCTTAAGAACCAGAGTCACCTCTATGCCATAATGAGGAATCACAGTAGAAGTTTTGACATAGTTTGCACTTCATAAATATGCTTTCAATTGAATTTAATTTAACATCTAATTGGTTTGGAAAGTTCTAGAATTGGATCTCCTCCCACTCTCCTTTTTTAAAGGAAAATGACATTTGACTAATTTTTTTTTTTTTGGTCAATGCTGGAGTAATTTGTAATGAAAATTCATAGAATTCAATTTGAAACCAACCCAGCAAATGGTGTAAAATATTGGTCACCACAAAGCATTAATCTCTTTTGGGCTTAAAACATAGATATTTTTTATTATAAGAATAACTAGGCAATAATTATCTTACCTACACATTGGGACATCTGGAGTGGTGAGGGGGCAGAGGGACAAGCATCTCTGGTGTTGGAGTTTCCAGAGCCCTTTTTTTGGTTCTTTATCTGCCTTTGGTGCCCACCTATCACCAATTCTCACATTTTATATTGGTCAAATCATTTTGGCAGACAGACTAAGCTAGGCTGAGGGTAGCTAACAGGCTTCAAATCTGTTGGTAAATCTAGGGGGTTAGCTACCCAAGAATGTGAAGATTTCCCCAGGGGGAGTTGGTGGATATGAACAATTTGTTCTGACTATGAAGGTAGCTGAAGCAAGCCTTTTGGAGTGCTTAGAGCTTGGTCAGACACTGAAGATGCCAGTGTCATATACTGCATGTATGGGCCATCACCCATCATCCTAACTTTTGGTTGGACAATCAAAATGAGAAGACCAAAGAACAGGAGAAAATGATACTTTTTTAATATCAGCTGTGTCATCTCAACCATAGTCTCAGGATTAAAGCACTGAAAAGGGATTTCTTTTGTAATTGATTGACAAATCCTTTTGTATTTATTTGAGATAACACAGTATAATGGAAGGGACACTGAACTTGGCTTCAGAAACATTAGGAATCAAAAAACTGAACCAGATACTTAAAAGCTATACAAGCCTGGGAAAGTCACTAAACTTTTCTGTGCCTCAATTTTCTCATCTGTCAAAGAAGGGGATTGGAATCATTAGCCTCTTAAGTCCCTCCCAGTTCTAAATCCATTATACAATGATATTTCTCAAGGAATTTTATGAATATTTAAATAAGTTTCTTAATGCCACATTCTCTTTTAGCTGATGTATGTACATAAACTCTTTGGATATTACAGAATGCTAATTTTGAATGCCAGAGAGCACTAATGCCTATTCATGCTTAATAAATATCAATTGATAATTATGATTCTAGGCAGAACATAGTGACTGAGTCCTAACCAGAGCAGAGAGGACAAACAAAACATGAGAGTCATGCAAAATAAGAAAACGGCAGGTTAGGCAGAGGAAGAATTTAGCTATAGGAAGATAATTTCAGTTGTACTAAAGTATATTATTCTTTTTGCTTTAGATTTCTACAATTGTATATTCCAAATTCCATTAGATTTAACTATTGGCAAATTGAAAACCTGGGGAGGAAGGAGGGCACCAGTTACTTGCTTGAAACTTCAATGTCTTTCTTATTTGTGAACAAGGTGAGGTGATAAAAAAAAAACTAGCAGCAAAGCAGATATAAAATAATTTTCATTTGGCTTTGCAAATGTTATTAAGAATCAGCCTTACATGTTCAATTTAATAAGTCGTGTCCCAAAGACCTGTGATGTCTACTGTGTTAAGTGTTGGGTTCAAGAGATTAAGGGCAATGACTGGCATCTGGTTCACTTTTCTTTCCATCTCCTTGAAATTTCACATCGCGATACATCTGTTTTGTTGATTCAGAAGAGCACTTGAGATGCTTTACAGTTGATTTTGACAAGTGCTACAATTTGATAGGGATAGATAATTCTTGCTGAGATGATTTCAAAAGTACGGAAATTATACTTTTGAGTAGATATTACCTATCTTTATGATCAGAATTTTCATTTAATATACTGGGCACTTAAGCTTAGTAATCACATTTCCTTTAAAAAACATTATGTTCTTTGATCTCATTTATTAAAAAATTACAAATTAAAACACTATTTTAAATTGACTTCCTTTTACGCTTGGAAGAAAGAAGACATAAAATCCTTTTTGAAAAAAAAAACATTTTCTCTCTTAATCTCTTTCCTCTACAATTCAGGTTTCTGAATTATGGAATCCCATACAAGGACTGAATATTACTAATTAAATAAGGTTCTACTGGTCACATAGCTGTGGCTAATCTTGGGTCTATTTTCTCCTGGCTTCCATATTAATCAGCTCTACTGCAATGACCATAAACTTATTATGGTTTGAAGAATATAGTTTAAAAATGAAGGAAATTGGTGGCCATTTTAATTTTTCTAAAGAGAATTCTTTTTATTGCACAAAATTGCCTATTAGGATTATTTGTATGAGAAATTAAATTATGATGTTATATTTGTTATTAAATATTTGAGAAAATCCCAGTTGGTAGATAAGATGACTATTACTCCCATTGTCTCTGTCTCTCTGCCTCTCTCTCTCTCTTTCTCTGGCTCCTCTTTATTTCTATTTCCTCTCTCTTTTTCTTTGCCATATCACATAAAAAGCTCAATTTTTTAAAAAAATCATAAATAGCATATAAGCATGTATATCTTAGCTCTTAGGATAGTGATTCTGGGGGGCCAAAATAGTTTGTGAATCAAGGATTTTCAGCCTAGTTTTCAGTGCCCAGGTGAAAATTGCAACTTAGCTCATAAAAATCTTCACAATTGATAGGAATAATGGAATCATAAAAATATCTCCCCTTTATATAATGTTTTATCACTTACAAAGAGCTTTCACAGTCATTAAATTGCTTGGTTAATAAACATTTTATCTATATGATAGAAGCTATCCCAACTCTTTGATGTATTTAAAACAAATATGTTTCTTCCCTTTTCTTCCATAAATTTATACATTATGCAAAAATAGATCAGACAAGAAACAAACAGCACACATAGGGTGACCTTTACAATTGTAATGTATATTCCGTCTTACCAGAAGGATAGCAACAACATTTCTACTTTATTACCAGCATTTCAAAGGCTTTATCTTTTGTACTTACCCTGATATTCCCAGTATTCTATTGCTGGTCCATACACCTCTAATGTACCTGTTTCATGACATATAGTCTCAACCTGAAATACTGAATATTTTCTTCATAAATCAATAA
Source organism: Monodelphis domestica (assembly GCF_027887165.1). Classification (NCBI taxonomy): domain Eukaryota; kingdom Metazoa; phylum Chordata; class Mammalia; order Didelphimorphia; family Didelphidae; genus Monodelphis; species Monodelphis domestica. The sequence goes on from NC_077231.1 coordinate 182,793,887, forward strand.
GGTCCAATATCCCAACTAAACAGTTTTAAAATACCGTGCACTTGTCCCTTCCTTTCCATTCCCAATGCTTCCTCCCTAGTTCAGCTCTATAGCACATCATGTTGGACTTTTGTAAGAGATTCCTAACCATTTTCTCAATTTTAGACATTGAGTTCCTCCAATCCACCCTGACTCCTGTTGCCTGATTAATCTTACTAAAATACCAGTTCCATCAATTATGCAATTGGGCTAAATGATCCTATGAAGCCATTTAGGACATTAAGGATAAAGCAGAGATGGAAACTCCACACCGATGTTCAAATGGGAAGGAAGGGGATTTTTCTTAACTGATGAAACTCACTGTGCAAAAGAAATTACTTGAAAGAGAAGTGGAATAAAGTTGCAATAAGTGGAACCAGTTGACATTTTGTAATATTGATGCCTACAACCATGTGACAGCTTGTTTTCTATATTATGTCTATGTTATAGCTATAAAATTGTAACTGTTCTGTGGTGTAACAAATGGTTAAATCAGTCACTGATTTATTAGATTATTTTCAAACTCCATTTTATTTCAGGAAATATGTTAAAAAAGATAAGGACCAGTTCCTAATTTGTATTGATTTACTGTTCAGGAATTCTGTAATTACATTGTATTATTTACCTAGGATTCTCAAAGTATTTGTTGCATATCATTCTTTTAAATATTGGGGGCAAAGCAGGTAAGGTAATGCACTCACAACCCTTGATGCCTACACATAAATATATGTCTACACGTATATATGTTTATAGAACTATAGATAGTAATATTTTTCTTATATTACATTGGAATTCATCTGTGTCAAAAATGTGATGTCAGAGGGATCTGAACCCACATCTTCCTGATTCCAAGGTTGGCCCTCTATCCAGTACATCATTACCCTCTTCCCAGTGAATAGATGGAGGGTTAGGTAAATAGATAGATCAGTGTTTAAAACTATATTGGGCCCAGGGAAACTTGCCTGTTATTGACATTAGAGAATGTAAGAGGGGTCAGTTATTATAAAATAATGGCTCTGGGGCAGCGAGGTTGCTAAATGGATAGAGAGCCAGGCATGGGGATGGGAGGTCCTGGGTTTAAATATGCCTCAGACACTTTCTAGCTGTGTGACCGTGACAGAATCACTTCATCCCAATAGCTGGACCTTTACCGCTCTTCTGCCTTGGGACTGATACTTAATATTGCTTCTAAAACAGAAGGTAAGTGTTTAAAAAATAAAAATGAATCCTTGTATGAATCAGAAAGCATTTATTCAGTACCTCCTTCATGCCAATCGCTGTGCTAGGTGTTAGTGATACAACTACAAAATAAAGGAATTATCTCTACTTAGAAGTATGGGAGAGAGAACAAGCACGCATGGGAATATAGACACCATAAAGCATAAAATGAACAAATACAAAGCAACTAAGTACAGAGAAGTTTGGTAAGGAAGGTATTAGCTGTTGTGAATCAGGAAAGAACTTGTGCCAAAGGTAGTACCTGCTTTGCCTCTCTAAGGAAGAGAGGAATTCTGGGAGGTGAAGGGTGTGCATTAAAGCATGGTTAGTGGCCATTGCAAAGGTAGAGATTCTTGAGGGATGTCATAGGGGAGGAGCAGTGAGAGGGCCAAGTTAGTTGAATCACAAAGCACAGGAGGGAAAGTGCCATCCATCAAGGCTAGAAAGGAAGGTTGGGACTTGATTGTTTAGGGCTCTAAAAGCTGGAGTTTATAGTTTATCTTCATGACGATAAGAAGTCATAGAGTTGAATGAGTAGGGAAGTTAATAGAGTCGGGTCTGTGCCTAAGGAAAATTACTGAGTCATTGTATAAAATGAACTGGAATGGAGAGAAAGTTGAGGTAGGGAGGCCAATTACGGGGCTGTTAAAATAATCCAGGCAATGAGGTCAGATACTAAGGTGATGGCTATGTGAAGAAATTAGATGCAAGAGATTCTATGGAGGTAAAAACAGTGAGATTTGACAAATGATTGGATATGTGGTGTGAGGGAGAGAGGAGTCATGATAATGCTAAGGTTATAAACCTGGGAGCCTGAAAGGATGCTGGTACCTTTGACAGAAATTGGGAAGTTCAGAGGAGAGGGTTTTGCAGAAAGGATAATGAATTCTGTTTTGGATATGTTGAGATGAGATGTTTCTAGGACATATAGTTTGAAATGTCTTTTAGGCATTAGGTGATGTGACTTTCTCAGGGGAGATATGAGGGCTTAATGGATAGCTTTGTGAATCATCTGTATGTAGGTGAGAGTTAAACCCCTGGGATCTGATGAGGTTTCCAAGAGTGAGTATGTAGAGGGAGAAAAGAGCATAAGGCAGGACCTTGGAGAACACCCATCTTTAGAGGGCATGAATTGAATGATGAACTAGCAAATTAGACTGAGAAAGGGTGGTCATAAAGGCAGGAGAGGGAGAGAGAAAGAGAGACAGAGAGAAAGAGAGACAGAGACAGAGAGACAGACAGACAGAGACAGAGTCAGACAGAGACAGAGACAGAGAAAGAGAGACACACAGACACAGAGACAGAGACAGACAGACAGAGACAGAGAGACAGACAGAGACAGAGATAGAGAGCAGGAGGATGACTGAACAGTCAGATTAGAAAAAGTTAAGGTGTGAGTGAAAGAAGAGGAGGTCTTGCTTCTTTAAGGAATTTGGCTGAGAAAGTAGAAAGAGAATGATGGTTTAAGGGATAATAGGATTGAAGGAAGGTTTTATAAAGATTGGGAAATTATATAAAATAATTTTGTACATAACCAGACACATGCATGCAAGCCTATTTGTAAATATATATGTAGATATACACATTTACAAATACTATATTGAGGCCACAAATTTTGCTTGGTGGTGTTGGAAGGGACTCCTATCCCACCATGAGTATTATCTGTGATTTCTATACATCATGAGTAGAATATTTTTTTCTTTTTTGGTCACCAGTTTTATTGACACTTTGCTTTTTATATTATATACATTTTCAGATTATTCCCATTTTGTGAGGATTTCTTATAAAAACAAATTAGATAAATATCATAATAAAGTGACTTCATCTAAAAATGCATTGACATTTCGTCTATGTACCTTCACCTCTCTATTTAAATAAAAAAGAAGAATAGAATAGAACTCTATTTTACTCTCCATCTTACCCTGTCCTATTGGGAAATGAGAAAAAAAAGTAAAACAAATTTCCTGTAATGAATGTACAAGTCAAGTAAAACATATTCCTCCAGTGGTTGTGTCTGTATTGATATGTATATAATATATATGCATGTATATGAGATAATTCTATTCCCCAAATCCATTACCTCAATGCTCCATCATTTGACCTCTGGAATCCTGAATGGTCATTTTATTTATCATGGTTCTCATAGCTTTCAAAGTTGCTTATTTTTATGAGGTTGTTGTCATTATATAAATTATTATCCTAATTCTTCTCATTTTGTTCTTGTTAATTTTATAAAATTATTCTTTTTTGATAATGTTAGTTAACACTTCTATTTTATCATCTTTTTTTTTTCTTGACACATATTAAACCTCAAGGGTGAGGAGATAGGTATGTGTGTGTGGGTAGGTGTGTTTGTGTGATCGGTAAACATCATTCTTAGGCTAATATCCATAAATAGAGGACAATGATTAATAGATTAGTGCTTTGTTCAGACTTTTATTTTTAGAAATTCATTCATTAACTTAAGTAGGACTAGATTTCTTCATGACAACTATTACTTTAGGAAGAGAAAAGTTTGAATGAAATGGGATTCCCTCTAACAAAGACTTAAACCATATACACAGTTGCAAAATGAAAGCGCGTTCTCTTTCTGAGACATAATGATGTTTATAGTAGAGGAAGACCAATTAAATCCTTACAGTTCACAAGAGAAATATAATAAAAGTAATCTTAAATACTCTGACACTCATTCCTTGTTCACAACCTAAATTTGGACTTTAGTTTTTTAAGTGGATGGGTGTGTGTTCATGGATGTGCACATACATGTGCATACGCACACAAATGCATTCAGACTCCCCTCTTTCTCAGTTCCTACTGCACCTCTAAAATGAAGAGGTTAGAAAATGACTCTAAGATCTTTTTCAGCTTTAATATTCTAGATTTACATTCAATATTCTAGATTCCATCTTTAAAAAACAATGTGTTTATTTAAATAAAATAATTTCTGAAAATCTGTTCTAAAACATGTGGTCATATAGAAATGCCTGAGAACACTGAGAGATGAAATATCTTGAAGAGCCCTCTGCCTCAGTTTCCTAATCCATAAAACATAATGTAATATTTAATAAGAGCAACTGCCTGCTAGGGTTATTTTGAGAATCACATGAGATAATTGTAAAGTACTTTGTAAACCTTAAAGTGCTATTTAAATGCTAGTTATTGTACATTTGGGTGCATGTGTATAATATATAGCTTACATATCATATGCATACACATAAATGGATACATGCATCTATAGTGTTTATGTATTTGTATAAAGGAATGGGTCCCATTTATACCAGGGGGTGTCATTGTGTGCTTGAAGAGAAATGGAGCAGACTTTTCTAGTCTCTCCCCCTAACTTTCTCTAAGGAAGAGTATTTCCTGTCAGGAAAAGAATCAAAAACTTGGGATCAGAGACCAACTACTATGTCTTCCTCAGAAAAAGAAGGTACTGATCAAGGACATATGTAAAACCCAGTGGAATTGCATTTGGTTACAGGAAGGGGTGAAGGGAGGGAGGGAGGAATAAAATATGATTCTTGAAAGCAAGGAATAATATTCTAAATTGACTGAAGAAAAATTTTTTTAAAAAGAAAAAGAAGGTACTGTGTTAGAATTATATCTGTCTTCTCCATTAAATATTATTTATCTAGGGGATGTGGTTCTCATGTTTGAGCTAACTTCTGGACCCTGTTTTATTAATTGGGGGAAAGCAGGGAGATTCCAAGCTTTATATCCAAGGTTTGACATTCTTCCCTCCATTAAAATTTCATAATGGACACACATAGGAATTATCAACAACCCTATTTATCCAATTTGGTAGCAAAACAAAAATCAGAGAAGCTGCGCGTATGCACAAACAAGAATATATATCAGACAATACAGACAGAAAGAACTCTCTCACTGGAAAGAGGTATATCAGCCCTACCAAGAGAGACAAGACTCGATCTCACCCAAGGGGAAGTTTCCCAAGATATAGAGGGGCAAGGATAGGGACCTTATAAAGGAAGAACCAGAGGAAAGTTTCAAGTAGCTCCAATACTCAGGAAGGGACTGGTCCAAAGCTGAAAGGAAGCTCAGCTGCCCAGGTGTTTGGTAAGAAAAGACAAGTTTAATGCTCTCAAGATCAATATTATATAGGAGCCTGGAATGTAAAATCTATGAACCCAGGTAAGCTGGCTGTGGTTAAATTGAAGATGGGAGGAATAAACATTGACATCTTGGGTGTTGGTGAGCTTATGTGAACAGGAATGTGTGAATTTAACTCAGATGATTATTACATATACTACTGTGGGCAAGAATCCCTTGGAAGAAATGGTGTAGCCCTCATAGTTAATAAAAGGGTGAGAAAAGCAGTATTTGAGTATTATCTCTATAATGACCGGATGATATCTATTCATATCTAAGGCAAAACATTCAACATAACAGTAACACAAGTCTGTGCTCCATCACTAATGGTAAAGAGGTCAAAATTGATCACTTGTAGGAAGACCTATAATATCTTCTAGAAACAACACCAAAAAAGATAGCATATCTATCATATGGGGAAATAGAAATTGTAAGAATCCATGAATCATCTCTTTAAAAAAATTATTCAAAGATATTTTATTGGAGAGTCAGAGTCAAGATGGTGACATAAAGGCAGCAAAAGTTCAGACCTCTGAAAACTCTTCCTCACCCATTAAAAACCAAATGCTTGTAGGGGACTGAAAACCAAATCTAACAACAGGACAGAGCTAAGTAACCCTCCTGCTGGACTCAACTTTAAAAATCCCCAAAAAGCCTGAATTCAAGAACACTTGGGTTTAAGGGGAAGGAAGAAAGAAGGTCCTAGGACCCTTCCCCCACATACAGTACTGAGCCTCCAGCAGTGGCTAGAATCTCTGGACAGGCAAGGGCACTAGTCTAGAGGGAGTACTTTGCAGGCAAATCTGTGCCAGGCTCAGGGCCTTGATCATAGGCTATGGGGAGGCAGCTTCAGGAGAACCTCAAAGAAAGCAGCCAAATTGCAGCTGAGGCACTCCATATTGCCCCTCCCTTCCCAAGGTTTTGGCCTCAGGGCAGATACAACTCTGCAAGTTCAATTCCACTGGGTTTAACCTTATCAAGCCTTCAGAAGGCACAGAAGCTCAAACTCCAATACCCGACCCCTCACCCCCACAGACTGCTCTGAGAGACTTGCTAAGCTCCAAGGGTTAAGGTTGACAGAAAAGCCCAAACCCACACATCCAGTACATAATGAGAGGAGCAAGACTGCAGGCAACTACAGGGGGGAAAGAAGGGGAAAATATGAGCAAACAAAAGAAAAAGAAAAAAAGAAATTACAACCGACAGCTTCTATCCAGGCAATGAACAAAGAGCAAATGTAACAGAGGAGAATCAAGGAACACCAAGCAAAATCACAGAAACTTCAGCAAATTGGACATAGGCTTTGGAAGAACTCAAAATACAATTCAAAAAGCAATTAAGAGAGGCTGAAGACAACAAAGAACTTAAAGCAAGATAAGTCATCTGGAAACAAAAAATAATGTCTTGAAAGCCAAAATTAATCAGCTTGAGAATAAGGCAAAGGAAATGAAAGATGACCTCCAAAGGAGGCTCCATTTTTCCGTTTCTTGTTTTGTTTCTCTTTTTTATTTGTCTCTCCTCAAAATTTTTTTTTGCTTCTGACCATATACTTCCCCTCCCATCTATCAGTCTCTTCCCTTGTCTCCTTGTCCCCTACTACTTCTTTGTAGGGCAAAAGAGATTTTTGTTCTCAAATGAGTTTTTATGTTATTCCCTCTTTGATCCAATTCCAATGAGAGTGAAATTTAATCATTGACCACTCCTCCATATTCCTCTCTACTGTAAAAGTTCTTTTGCACCTCTTTTATATGAGATAATTTATCCCATTCTACCTCTCCCTTTCCCCTTCTCCACCAACTGTCAGTCTTGTTTCCTTTCCACATAAGGCATCCCTCTTTTTCACCCCTTAATTTTACTTTTTTGAAAATATCTTCTCTATGCCTCTAATTATCTTCCTTCTAATTGACCAAATGATTATAAAGTTCTTATAGTTACAAATATCATCTTCCCACCTACACAGTATAACCTTTTAAATTCCTTAATATTTCTCTTTTCTGTTTGCCTGTTTATATTTTACTTGATTCTTATATTTGAAAGTTAAATTTTAATCAGGAATGCTTGAAATTCCTCTATTTCATGGAATATCCATTCCCCACCCTCATTACCAATTTTAGTCAATTTTGCTGAGTAAATGATTCTTGATTTTAATCATAGTTTCTTTATTTTCTGGGATATCATATATGCCCTCTAATCCTTTTATGTAGAAGCTTTTTTAAACCCTCACTTTCCATCTTATAATCAATGCTTTATATTGGTTCGAAGACAGAAGAGTGTGGTAAGGGCAATGGGGGTTAAGTAACTTGCCCAGGGTCACATAGTTAGGAAGTGTCTGAAGTCATATTTGAACCTAGGGCCTCCTTTCTCTAACTGCCCCTGAAGTGAATAAATATTTTCTTATCCTGACTATGGCTCCAAAATATGTGAATTATTTCTTCCTGATTTGCAATATTTTTTGACCTGGGGGCTCTGGTATTTGCCCATGATATTTCTGGGAATTTTAATTTTGATTTGGGATGTCTTTCAGGAAGTCATTGATGGATTCATTTAATTTCTATTTTACAGTCTGATTCTAAGATATTAGAGGAGTTTCCCCTGATAATTTCTTGAAATACAATGCCTATGTTCTTTATTTTTTAATCATGGCTTTTAGGTATTCACTAATTTTTTTAAATAATCTCTTCCTGATTTATTTTTCAGGTCAGTTGTTTTTCCAATGACATATTTTGCCTTTTCTTTCATTTTTTTCCATTTTTTAATTTTGTTATATTGTTTCTTGATATCTCATGAAAGTTTTCCCAATTCTAATTCTTAAGGGATTATTTTCTTTAGCGAGCTTTTGTACCTCCTTTTCCATTTAACCAATTCTTTTTAATTAGTTCTCTTCAGTGATTTTTTGTTTCATTTAAGATTGGGCCTATTTGTATTCTTAAGGTATTATTCTCTTTATCACTTTTTGTGCCTGCTCTTCTAAGCTGTTGACTCTTTTTTCATTATTTTCTAGCATCACTCTCATTTCTTTTTCCAATTTTCCCTCTACTTCTTGTATTTGATGTTTAAAATCTTTTCTTAACTGTTCCAGAAATTATTTTGGGTAGGGCCTAAGACCACTTGCATTTTTCTTTGAGGCTTTGGATATAGTTGTTTTGACTTTGTTGTCTTCTGAGTTTGGGTTGTTTTAACCTTCCCTGTCATTACAGTAACTTTCTTTAGACAGATTCTTTACTTGTTGTTGGCTCCTTTTTTCACAGACTCTTTCTTCACTTTTATCTTTATGTTAAAACTGAACTCTACTTCTAGGATTGAGGTTACACAAGCTTCAGAATTTTTGTGCAGCTGTTTAAAGAATTAGTTCTTGATGTCTGTAAGTTTCCAGTTCTTCCAAGGTAGCATAATCCAAGGAAGGGTCTGTTCACTGTTCTACTATCCTGTACTCTTGTTTGAGAGAAGCCACAAGCATTATTTTTTGCCTTGGATCTGTAGGTAGGGTCCCCATTGCAAAGGGTAAATTTTTAGGGTTGAGACTGAATATATTATTTAATGGTCACCAGGGATTTAAATTCTAAATCCCAGTGAAATACTCAAGTCAGAACAGAATTTTATGGTGGTTTTATTTACAATTGAAGGAAGAAATTAAGAATGAGGGAGAAAGAGGTAAAAGGATAGAAGATCTACTCCGGCCTGAACTGAGCCAAGGGGTGTTCAGAGGACTCAGTCAAGGGGCCTTCCCAGAAGATTAAATCTAGATTGGCTTCCAACCTCGAGGCTTCCTCCAAGATGAGGGGCCTCCTTGGAGGCTGGTGCCTTCAGAAAGCCAGGAAAAGAGGATTCAGCCTTAACATTCACTACCTGGTTGCCTAAGGGAAGCAGTATCAGGTCTCCATGCTCCAGCCCTCCAAGTCAAGAACCACCACAAAAAGCCACCAAAATTCCTCTCCTAGGAAGTGACATGAAATATAAAGGCAGTTCTTTACATCATTTACTGTGTCTCACATGTACCAATGGTGGCTTAAATTTGGCTTAGGACAGCCCAGGGGATCAGTCAGTTGTTTCTGATTTGTCACTTGCTAGCATACGTGGGTCACAAACCATCCTCCCCCATACTTAATCCTTAAGTGGGGGGTGTATGCATTCCTGGTTGCTAAAATTCTAAAGACTAAGCAGGGTGGAGTAAATCTAAAATTCACACCACTCTCCTAGGGCCACCTGTCCTACTGGGCTACTGCTCCTTCTTGCTAGGTATTGTTTGTGACCTGGAACTGAATATGGGCAATGTAACAGAATCTTGCTCCCAGTTCCAGCAAAGGGTCTCTTATAATCTTCTGACTAGTTGTCCAACCTCCTTTATCCTAAAGCTAAAAATGGCAGATTCAGTTACTCTAAAGTATGCTGCTAGCTTGCTGGGTAAGGCTTTTGCTGGGGTGTCTTACACAAACTATGTTCTACCTAGTAAGATTGACTTTTTCTGCTGGACATTGTAAGTTGTCTTGGAATGGAAAACTATTTTGCTCCATCGTTTTCTCATTTTTGCCCCTCTGGAATTCATTTTGAGGTGTTCTATTTAAGTTGTTTAAAAGGGAATATGAAAGAGTTCAGCTGAATCCTTGCCTTTACTCTGTTATCGTCCTGACTTAAAAAAAAAAGCTCACTATTCTAATGTAAAGTTAGTATATGCAATTATTGGAAAAACAATGAATTTTAGGAGATACACAAATTTTCATTCCTACCTCAATTTCCTTAAAATAAGGTATATAAAATAACACATACCCTAAAGCAACAGAGGAATGAGCATTCAGAGAAAGTACATATGCTTTCTCTTATATCTTGGGAAACATGTTCCTCCTAATGGGAATATACTCCTTCTCTAACACTCTTTTCTTCCTGAAGGCTTTAGGATTTTATGATTTTGTACACATAGTTTCTTCCTTTACTGCTGAAGATTGCAACCAACCTTTCTACAACTGAAGAGCTAGTCCAGGATAATAGTTCTGGTAGAGAAGTTCCTCCCCCTCAGACCACTCTGTTGATAAAACATTTGATCTTTGCATAGCTGGTCCTCAGATATTCGACATGCATCTCATATTTGGTAGAACCTTCTGGAAATTATACTCCAATGACATAGCCTTTAAGAACCCAGGGCCACCTCATGAAAGAATCTGGGGCCACCTCAGGAAAGATCAATGATTTCCTCTATATGAGAAACTCCTTTCCTTAAGATCTATCAGTCTATAAATTAGTAAGAGTACTCTAGGGAGTTGCTCAGGACACAGAGAGCACCAGTTGTTTGCCCCAGGATCACATAATTCAGAGGAAGAACTCAATTCAGCAACATTCATTGAATGCTTTTTACTGTGTTAGGCATTACAAGGGATT